>NW_027254858.1:0-154856 GCF_044704955.1 Pristiophorus japonicus | reverse complement strand
GGGAGACTGTCTCGGGTGGAGGGAGAGTGTCCCGAGGGGAGGGGAGTGTGTCTCGGGGGGGAGCGGAGAGTGTATCGAGGGGAGGGGAGAGTGAGAGGGGAGAGTGTCCCGGGGGGAGGGGAGGGGAGAGTGAGAGGGGAGAGTGTCCCGGGGAGAGGGGCGAGTGTCCCG
Organism: Pristiophorus japonicus; assembly: GCF_044704955.1. Taxonomy (NCBI): domain Eukaryota; kingdom Metazoa; phylum Chordata; class Chondrichthyes; family Pristiophoridae; genus Pristiophorus; species Pristiophorus japonicus. The sequence continues at coordinate 154,685 of NW_027254858.1, read as the reverse complement.
GGGGGAGGGGAGGGGAGAGTGTCCCGAGGTGTGGCGTGAGTGTCCCGGGGAGAGGGGAGAGTGTCCCGGGGGGAGGGGAGAGTGTCTCGGGGGGAGGGAAGAGTGTCTCGGGGGGAGGGGAGAGTGTCTCGGTGGGAGGGGAGAGTGTCTCGGTGGGAGTGGAGAGTGTCTTGGGGGGAGGGGAGAGTGTCTCGGTGGGAGGGGAGAGTGTCCCGAGGAGAGGGGAGCGGAGAGTGTCTTGGGGGGAGAGGAGAGTGTCTCGGTGGGAGGGAAGTGTGTCCCGAGGAGAGGGGAGGGGAGAGTGTCCCAAGGGGAGGGGAGAGTGTCCCGGGGGGAGGGGAGGGGAGAGTGTCCCGAGGTGTGGCGTGAGTGTCCCGGGGAGAGGGGAGAGTGTCCCGGGGGGAGGGGAGAGTGTCTCCGCGGGTAGGGGAGTGTGTCCCGAGGAGAGGGGAGGGGAGAGTGTCCCGAGCGGAGGGGAGAGTGTCCCGGGGGGAGGGGAGGGGAGAGTGTCCCGAGGGAAGGGGAGAGTTTCCCAGGGGGAGGGGAGGGGAGAGTGTCCCGGGAGGAGGGGAGACTGTCCCGGGGGGTGGGGAGAGTGTCTCCGCGGGTAGGGGAGTGTGTCCCGAGGAGAGGGGAGGGGAGAGTGTCCCGAGGGGAGGGGAGAGTGTCCCGGGGGGACGGGAGGGGAGAGTTTCCCGAGGGGAGTGGAGAGTTTCCCAGGGGGAGGGGAGGGGAGAGTGTCCCGAGGTGTGGCGTGAGTGTCCCGGGGAGAGGGGAGAGTGTCCCGGGGGGAGGGGAGAGTGTCACGGGGGGAGGGGAGAGTGTCCCGAGGTGTGGCGTGAGTGTCCCGGGGAGAGGGGCGAGTATCCCGGGGGGAGGGGAGGGGAGAGTGTCCCGAGGTGTGGCGTGAGTGTCCCGGGGAGAGGGGAGAGTGTCCCGGGGGGAGGGGAGAGTGTCACGGGGGGAGGGGAGAGTGTCCCGGGAGGAGGGGAGACTGTCTCGGGTGGAGGGGAGAGTGTCCCGAGGGGAGGGGAGAGTGTCCCGGGGGGAGGGGAGGGTAGAGTGTCCCGAGGGGAGGGGAGAGTGTCCCGGGGGGAGGGGAGGGAGAGTGTCCCGAGGGGAGTGGAGAGTTTCCCTGGGGGAGGGGAGGGGAGAGTGTCCCGAGGTGTGGCGTGAGTGTCCCGGGGAGAGGGGAGAGTGTCCCGGGGGGAGGGGAGAGTGTCACGGGGGGAGGGGAGAGTGTCCCGAGGTGTGGCGTGAGTGTCCCGGGGAGAGGGGCGAGTGTCCCGGGGGGAGGGGAGAGTGTCTCGGGGGGAGGGGAGAGTGTCTCGGTGGGAGGGAAGAGTGTCTCGGGGGGAGGGAAGAGTGTCTCGGGGGGAGGGGAGAGTGTCTCGGTGGGAGGGGAGAGTGTCTCGGTGGGAGTGGAGAGTGTCTTGGGGGAGGGGAGAGTGTCTCGGTGGGAGGGGAGAGTGTCCCGAGGAGAGGGGAGGGGAGAGTGTCTTGGGGGCAGAGGAGAGTGTCTCGGTGGGAGGGAAGTGTGTCCCGAGGAGAGGGGAGGGGAGAGTGTCCCGAGGGGAGGGGAGAGTGTCCCGGGGGGAGGGGAGGGGAGAGTGTCCCGAGGGAAGGGGAGAGTTTCCCAGGGGGAGGGGAGGGGAGAGTGTCCCGGGAGGAGGGGAGACTGTCCCGGGGGGTGGGGAGAGTGTCTCCGCGGGTAGGGGAGTGTGTCCCGAGGAGAGGGGAGGGGAGAGTGTCCCGAGGGGAGGGGAGAGTGTCTCCGCGGGTAGGGGAGTGTGTCCCGAGGAGAGGGGAGGGAGAGTGTCCCGAGCGGAGGGGAGAGTGTCCCGGGGGGAGGGGAGGGGAGAGTGTCCCGAGGGAAGGGGAGAGTTTCCCAGGGGGAGGGGAGGGGAGAGTGTCCCGGGAGGAGGGGGAGACTGTCCCGGGGGGTGGGGAGAGTGTCTCCGCGGGTAGGGGAGTGTGTCCCGAGGAGAGGGGAGGGGAGAGTGTCCCGAGGGGAGGGGAGAGTGTCCCCGGGGGGACGGGAGGGGAGAGTTTCCCGAGGGGAGTGGAGAGTTTCCCAGGGGGAGGGGAGGGGAGAGTGTCCCGAGGTGTGGCGTGAGTGTCCCGCGGAGAGGGGAGAGTGTCCCGGGGGGAGGGGAGAGTGTCACGGGGGGAGGGGAGAGTGTCCCGAGGTGTGGCGTGAGTGTCCCGGGGAGAGGGGCGAGTATCCCGGGGGGAGGGGAGGGGAGAGTGTCCCGAGGTGTGGCGTGAGTGTCCCGGGGAGAGGGGAGAGTGTCCCGGGGGGAGGGGAGAGTGTCACGGGGGAGGGGAGAGTGTCCCGGGAGGAGGGGAGACTGTCTCGGGTGGAGGGGAGAGTGTCCCGAGGGGAGGGGAGAGTGTCCCGGGGGGAGGGGAGGGGAGAGTGTCCCGAGGGGAGTGGAGAGTTTCCCAGGGGGAGGGGAGAGTGTCCCGAGGTGTGGCGTGAGTGTCCCGGGGAGAGGGGAGAGTGTCCCGGGGGAGGGGAGAGTGTCACGGGGGGAGGGGAGAGTGTCTCGGTGGGAGGGAAGAGTGTCTCGGGGGAGCGGAGAGTGTTCCGAGGGGAGGGGAGGGGAGAGTGTCCCGAGGGGAGGGGAGAGTGTCTCGGGGGGAGGGAGAGTGTCTCGGTGGGAGGGGAGAGTGTCTCGGGGGGAGGGAAGAGTGTCTCGGGGGGAGGGGAGAGCGTCTCGGGGGGAGGGGAGTGTGTCTCGGGGGGAGGGGAGAGTGTCTCGGTGGGAGGGGAGAGTGTCTCGGGGGGAGGGAAGAGTGTCTCGGGGGGAGGGGAGAGTGTCTCGGGGGGAGGGGAGAGTGTCTCGGGGGGAGGGGAGAGTGTCTCGGGGGGAGGGGAGAGTTTCCCGGGGGAGGGGAGAGTGTCTCCGTGGGGAGGGGAGTGTGTCCCGAGGAGAGGGGAGGGGAGAGTGTCCCGAGGGGAGGGGAGAGTGTCCCGGGGGGAGGGGAGGGTAGAGTGTCCCGAGGGGAGGGGAGAGTGTCCGGGGGGAGGGGAGGGGAGAGTGTCCCGAGGGGAGTGGAGAGTTTCCCTGGGGGAGGGGAGGGGAGAGTGTCCCGAGGTGTGGCGTGAGTGTCCCGGGGAGAGGGGAGAGTGTCCCGGGGGGAGGGGAGAGTGTCACGGGGGGAGGGGAGAGTGTCCCGAGGTGTGGCGTGAGTGTCCCGGGGAGAGGGGCGAGTGTCCCGGGGGGAGGGGAGGGGAGAGTGTCCCGAGGTGTGGCGTGAGTGTCCCGGGGAGAGGGGAGAGTGTCCCGGGGGGAGGGGAGAGTGTCACGGGGGGAGGGGAGAGTGTCCCGGGAGGAGGGGAGACTGTCTCGGGTGGAGGGGAAAGTGTCCCGAGGGGCGGGGAGTGTGTCTCGGCGGGGAGGGGAGAGTGTCCCGAGGAGAGGGGAGGGGAGAGTGTCCCGAGGTGTGGCGTGAGTGTCCCGGGGAGAGGGGAGAGTGTCTCGGGGGGAGGGGAGGGGAGATTGTCCCGGGAGGAGGGGAGACTGTCCCGGGGGGAGGGGAGAGTGTCTCCGCGGGTAGGGGAGTGTGTCCCGAGGAGAGGGGAGGGGAGAGTGTCCCGAGGGGAGGGGAGAGTGTCCCGGGGGGAGGGGAGGGGAGAGTGTCCCGAGGGGAGTGGAGAGTTTCCCAGGGGGAGGGGAGGGGTGAGTGTCCCGAGGTGTGGCGTGAGTGTCCCGGGGAGAGGGGAGAGTGTCCCGGGGGGAGGGGAGAGTGTCACGGGGGGAGGGGAGAGTGTCCCGAGGTGTGGCGTGAGTGTCCCGGGGAGAGGGGCGAGTGTCCCGGGGAGAGGGGAGGGGAGAGTGTCCCGAGGGGAGGGGAGAGTGTCCCGGGGGGAGGGGAGGGGAGAGTGTCCCGAGGTGTGGCGTGAGTGTCCCGGGGAGAGGGGAGAGTGTCCCGGGGGGAGGGGAGAGTGTCACGGGGGGAGGGGAGAGTGTCCCGGGAGGAGGGGAGACTGTCTCGGGTGGAGGGGAGAGTGTCCCGAGGGGAGGGGAGAGTGTCCCGGGTGGAGGGGAGGGGAGAGTGTCCCGAGGGGAGTGGAGAGTTTCCCAGGGGGAGGGGAGAGTGTCCCGAGGTGTGGCGTGAGTGTCCCGGGGAGAGGGGAGAGTGTCCCGAGGGGAGGGGAGAGTGTCTCGGGGGGATGGAGAGTGTCTCGGTGGGAGGGGAGAGTGTCTCGGGTGGAGGGAAGAGTGTCTCGGGGGAGGGGAGAGTGTCTCGGGGGGAGGGGAGAGTGTCTCGGGGGGAGTGGAGTGTGTCTCGGGGGGAGGGGAGAGTGTCTCGGGGGGAGGGGAGAGCGTCTCGGTGGGAGGGAAGAGTGTCTCGGGGGGAGGGGATAGTGTCTCGGGGGGAGGGGAGTGTGTCTCGGGGGGAGGGGAGAGTTTCCCGGGGGAGGGGAGAGTGTCTCCGCGGGTAGGGGAGTGTGTCCCGAGGAGAGGGGAGGGGAGAGTGTCCCGAGGGGAGGGGAGAGTGTCCCGGGGGGAGGGGAGGGGAGAGTGTCCCGAGGGGAGGGGAGAGTTTCCCAGGGGGAGGGGAGGGGAGAGTGTCCCGGGGGGAGGGGAGTGTGTCCCGAGGAGAGGGGAGGGGAGAGTGTCCCGAGGGGAGGGGAGAGTGTCCCGGGGGGAGGGGAGGGGGAGAGTGTCCCGAGGGGAGGGGAGAGTGTCCCGGGGGGAGGGGAGGTGAGAGTGTCCCGAGGGGAGTGGAGAGTTTCCCAGGGGGAGGGGAGGGGAGAGTGTCCCGAGGTGTGGCGTGAGTGTCCCGGGGAGAGGGGAGAGTGTCCCGGGGGGGAGGGGAGAGTGTCACGGGGGGAGGGGAGAGTGTCCCGAGGTGTGGCGTGAGTGTCCCGGGGAGAGGGGCGAGTGTCCCGGGGGGAGGGGAGGGGAGAGTGTCCCGAGGTGTGGCGTGAGTGTCCCGGGAGAGGGAGAGTGTCACGGGGAGAGGGGAGAGTGTCCCGGGGGGAGGGGAGAGTGTCACGGGGGAGGGGAGAGTGTCCCAGGAGGAGGGGAGACTGTCTCGGGTGGAGGGGAGAGTGTCCCGAGGGGAGGGGAATGTGTCTCGGGGGGGAGGTGAGAGTGTCCCGAGGAGAGGGGAGGGGAGAGTGTCCCAGGGGGAGGGGAGAGTGTCCCGGGGAGAGGGGCGAGTGTCCCGGGGGGAGGGGAGGGGAGAGTGTCCCGAGGTGGGGCGTGAGTCTCCCGGGGAGAGGGGAGAGTGTCCCGGGGGGAGGGGAGAGTTTCCCAGGGGGAGGGGAGGGGAGAGTGTCCCGGGAGGAGGGGAGACTGTCCCGGGGGGAGGGGAGAGTGTCTCCGCGGGTAGGGGAGTGTGTTATCCGAGGAGAGGGGATGGGAGAGTGTCCCGAGGGGACGGGAGAGTGTCCCGGGGGGAGGGGAGGGGAGAGTGTCCCGAGGGGAGTGGAGAGTTTCCAGGGGGGAGGGGAGGGGAGAGTGTCCCGAGGTGTGGCGTGAGTGTCCCGGGGAGAGGGGGAGAGTGTCCCGGGGGAGGGGAGAGTGTCACGGGGGGAGGGGAGAGTGTCCCGAGGTGTGGCGTGAGTGTCCCGGGGAGAGGGGCGAGTGTCCCGGGGGGAGGGGAGGGGAGAGTGTCCCGAGGTGTGGCGTGAGTGTCTCGGGGGGAGGGAAGAGTGTTTCGGGGGGAGGGGAGAGTGTCTCGGGGGAGGGGAGAGCGTCTCGGTGGGAGGGAAGAGTGTCTCGGGGGGAGGGGAGAGTGTCTCGGGGGAGGGGAGTGTGTCTCGGGGGGAGGGGAGAGTTTCCCGGGGGAGGGGAGAGTGTCTCCGCGGGTAGGGGAGTGTGTCCCGAGGAGAGGGGAGGGGAGAGTGTCCCGAGGGGAGTGGAGAGTTTCCCAGGGAGAGGGGAGGGGAGAGTGTCCCGTGGGGAGGGGAGTGTGTCCCGAGGAGAGGGGAGGGGAGAGTGTCCCGAGGGGAGGGGAGAGTGTCCCGGGGGGAGGGAGGGGAGAGTGTCCCGAGGGGAGGGGAGAGTGTCCCGGGGGGAGGGGAGGGGAGAGTGTCCTGAGGGGAGTGGAGAGTTTCCCAGGGGGAGGGGAGGGGAGAGTGTCCCGAGGTGTGGCGTGAGTGTCCCGGGGAGAGGGGAGAGTGTCCCGGGGGGAGGGGAGAGTGTCACGGGGGGAGGGGAGAGTGTCCCGGGGGTATGGAGAGTGTCTCGGTGGGAGGGGAGAGTGTCTCGGGGGAGGGAAGAGTGTCTCGGGGGGAGGGGAGAGTGTCTCGGGGGGAGGGGAGAGTGTCTCGGGGGGATGGAGAGTGTCTCGGTGGGAGGGGAGAGTGTCTCGGGGGGAGGGAAGAGTGTCTCGGGGGGAGGGGAGAGTGTCCCGGGGGGAGGGGAGTGTGTCCCGAGGAGAGGGGAGGGGAGAGTGTCCCGAGGGGAGGGGAGAGTGTCCCGGGGGGAGGGGAGGGGAGAGTGTCCCGAGGGGAGGGGAGAGTATCCCGGGGGGAGGGGAGGTGAGAGTGTCCCGAGGGGAGTGGAGAGTTTCCCAGGGGGAGGGGAGGGAGAGTGTCCCGAGGTGTGGCGTGAGTGTCCCGTGGAGAGGGGAGAGTGTCCCGGGGGTAGGGGAGAGTGTCACGGGGGAGGGGAGAGTGTCCCGAGGTGTGGCGTGAGTGTCCCGGGGAGAGGGGCGAGTGTCCCGGGGGGAGGGGAGGGGAGAGAGTTCCGAGGTGTGGCGTGAGTGTCCCGGGGAGAGGGAGAGTGTCACGGGGGGAGGGGAGAGTGTCCCGGGAGGAGGGGAGACTGTCTCGGGTGGAGGGGAGAGTGTCCCGAGGGGAGGGGAGTGTGTCTCAGGGGGGAGGGGAGAGTGTCCCGAGGGGAGGGGAGAGTGTCCCGGGGGGAGGGGAGGGGAGAGTGTCCCGGGAGGAGGGGAGACTGTCCCGGGGGGAGGGGAGAGTGTCTCCGCGGGTAGGGGAGTGTGTCCCGAGGAGAGCGGAGGGGAGAGTGTCCCGAGGGGAGGGCAGAGTGCCCCGGGGGAGGGGAGGGGAGAGTGTCCCGAGGGGAGTGGAGAGTTTCCCAGGGGGAGGGGAGGGGAGAGTGTCCCGAGGTGTGGCGTGAGTGTCCCGGGGAGAGGGGAGAGTGTCCCGGGGGGAGGGGAGAGTGTCACGGGGGGAGGGGAGAGTGTCCCGGGAGGAGGGGAGACTGTCTCGAGTGGAGGGGAGAGTGTCCGAGGGAGGGGAGTGTGTCTCGGGGGGAGGGCAGAGTGTCCGAGGGGAGGGGAGAGTGAGAGGGGAGAGTGTCCCGGGGAGAGGGGCGAGTGTCCCGGGGGGAGGGGAGGGGAGAGTGTCTCGGGGGAGGGAGAGTGTCTCGGGGGGAGGGGAGAGTGTCTCGGTGGGAGTGGAGAGTGTCTTGGGGGGAGGGGAGAGTGTCACGGGGGGAGGGGAGAGTGGCTCGGTGGGAGGGGAGAGTGTCTCAGGGGGAGGAGAGAATGTCTCGGGGAGTGGAGAGTGTCTCGGTGGGAGTGGAGAGTGTCTTGGGGGGAGGGGAGAGTGTCTCGGTGGGAGTGGAGAGTGTCTTGGGGGAGGGGAGAGTATCTCGGTGGGAGGGGAGAGTGTCTCGGTGGGAGGGGAGAGTGTCTCGGGGGGAGGGAAGAGTGTCTCGGGGGGAGGGGAGAGTGTCTCGGTGGGAGTGGAGAGTGTCTTGGGGGGAGGGGAGAGTGTCTCGGGGGGAGGGGAGAGTGTCTTGGGGGGAGGGGAGAGTGTCTCGGTGGGAGTGGAGAGTGTCTTGGGGGGAGGGGAGAGTGTCTCGGTGGGAGTGGAGAGTGTCTTGGGGGGAGGGGAGAGTGTCTCGGTGGGAGGGAAGTGTGTCCCGAGGAGAGGGGAGGGGAGAGTGTCCCGAGGGGAGGGGAGAGTGTCCCGGGGGAGGGGAGGGGAGAGTGTCCCGAGGTGTGGCGTGAGTGTCCCGGGGAGAGGGGAGAGTGTCCCGGGGGGAGGGGAGAGTGTCACGGGGGGAGGGGAGGGGAGAGTGTCTCGGGGGGAGGGAGACTGTCCCGGGGGGAGGGGAGAGTGTCTCCGCGGGTAGGGGAGTGTGTCCCGAGGAGAGGGGAGGGGACAGTGTCCCGAGGGGAGGGGAGAGTGTCCCGGGGGGAGGGGAGGGGAGAGTGTCCCGAGGTGTGGCGTGAGTGTCCCGGGGAGAGGGGCGAGTGTCCCGGGGGGAGGGGAGGGGAGAGTGTCCCGAGGTGTGGCGTGAGTGTCCCGGGGAGAGGGGCGACTGTCCCGGGGTGAGTGGAGAGTGTCCCGAGGTGTGGCGTGAGTGTCCCGGGGAGAGGGGAGAGTGTCCCGGGGGGAGGGGAGAGTGTCACGGGGGGAGGGGAGTGTGTCCCGGGAGGAGGGGAGACTGTCTCGGGTGGAGGCGAGAGTGTCCCGAGGGGAGGGGAGAGTGTCCCGGGGGGAGGGGAGGGGAGAGTGTCCCGGGGGAGGGGAGGGGAGAGTTTCCCAGGTGGAGGGGAGTGTGTCCCGAGGTGTGGCGTGAGTGTCCCGGGGAGAGGGGAGAGTGTCCCGGGGGGAGGGGAGAGTGTCACGGGGGGAGGGGAGGGGAGAGTGTCACGGGGGGAGGGGAGAGTGTCTCGGTGGGAGGGAAGAGTGTCTCGGGGGGAGGGGAGAGTGTTCCGAGGGGAGGGGAGGGGAGAGTGTCCCGAGGGGAGGGGAGAGTGTCTCGGGGGGAGGGAGAGTGTCTCGGTGGGAGGGGAGAGTGTCTCGGGGGGAGGGAAGAGTGTCTCGGGGGGAGGGGAGAGTGTCTCGGGGGGAGGGGAGTGTGTCTCGGGGGGAGGGGAGAGTGTCTCGGGGGGAGGGGAGAGCGTCTCGGTGGGAGGGAAGAGTGTCTCGGGGGGAGGGGAGAGTGTCTCGGGGGGAGGGGAGTGTGTCTCGGGGGGAGGGGAGAGTTTCCCGGGGGAGGGGAGAGTGTCTCCGCGGGCAGGGGAGCGTGTCCCGAGGAGAGGGGAGGGGAGAGTGTCCCGAGGGGAGGGGAGAGTGTCCCGGGGGGAGGGGAGGGGAGAGTGTCCCGAGGGGAGGGGAGAGTTTCCCAGGGGGAGGGGAGGGGAGAGTGTCCCGGGAGGAGGGGAGACTGTCCCGGGGGGAGTGGAGAGTGTCTCCGCGGGTAGGGGAGTGTGTCCCGAGGAGAGGGGAGGGGAGAGTGTCCCGAGGGGAGGGGAGAGTGTCCCGGGGGGAGGGGAGGGGAGAGTGTCCCGAGGGGAGTGGAGAGTTTCCCAGGGGGAGGGGAGGGGAGAGTGTCCCGAGGTGTGGCGTGAGTGTCCCGGGGAGAGGGGAGAGTGTCCCGGGGGGAGGGGAGAGTGTCACGGGGGGAGGGGAGAGTGTCCCGAGGTGTGGCAGTGAGTGTCCCGGGGAGAGGGGCGAGTGTCCCGGGGGGAGGGAGGGGAGAGTGTCCCGAGGTGTGGCGTGAGTGTCCCGGGGTGGGGGGAGAGTGTCCCGGGGGGAGGGGAGAGTGTCACGGGGGGAGTGGAGAGTGTCCCGGGAGGAGGGGAGACTGTCTCGGGTGGAGGGGAGAGTGTCCCGAGGGGAGGGGAGGGGAGAGTGTCCCAGGGGGAGTGGAGGGGGGAGTGTCCCGAGGGGAGGGGAGTGTGTCTCGGGGGGGAGGGGAGAGTGTCCGAGGAGAGGGGAGGGGAGAGTGTCCCAGGGGGAGTGGAGGGGGGAGTGTCCCGAGGAGAGGGGAGAGTGTCCCGGGGGGAGGGGAGGGGAGAGTGTCCCGAGGGGAGGGGAGAGTTTCCCAGGGGGAGGGGAGGGGAGAGTGTCCCGGGAGGAGGGGAGACTGTCCCGGTGGGAGGGGAGGGGGGAGTGTCCCGAGGTGTGGCGTGAGTGTCCCGGGGAGAGGGGAGAGTGTCCCGGGGGGAGGGGAGAGTGTCCCGGGGAGAGGGGCGAGTGTCCCGGGGGGAGGGGAGGGGGGAGTGTCCCGAGGTGTGGCGTGAGTGTCCCGGGGAGAGGGGAGAGTGTCCCGGGGGGAGGGGAGAGTTTCCCAGGGGGAGGGGAGGGGCGAGTGTCCCAGGGGGAGGGGAGGGGAGAGTGTCCCGAGGTGTGGCGTGAGTGTCCCGGGGAGAGGGGAGAGTGTCCCGGGGGGAGGGGAGAGTGTCACGGGGGGAGGGGAGAGTGTCCCGGGAGGAGGGGAGACTGTCTCGGGTGGAGGGGAGAGTGTCCCGAGGGGAGGGGAGAGTGTCCCGGTGGGAGGGGAGGGGAGAGTGTCCCGAGGGGAGTGGAGAGTTTCCCAGGGGGAGGGGAGAGTGTCCCGAGGTGTGGCGTGAGTGTCCCGGGGAGAGGGAGAGTGTCCCGGGGGAGGGAGAATGTCACGGGGGGAGGGGAGAGTGTCTCGGTGGGAGGGAAGAGTGTCTCGGGGGGAGGGGAGAGTGTTCCGAGGGGAGGGGAGGGGAGAGTGTCCCGAGGGGAGGGGAGAGTGTCTCGGGGGAGGGAGAGTGTCTCGGTGGGAGGGGAGAGTGTCTCGGGGGGAGGGAAGAGTGTCTCGGGGGGAGGGGAGAGTGTCTCGGGGGGAGGGGAGTGTGTCTCGGGGGAGGGGAGAGTGTCTCGGGGGGAGGGGAGTGTGTCTCGGGGGGAGGGGAGAGTTTCCCGGGGGAAGGGAGAGTGTCTCCGCGGGTAGGGGAGTGTGTCCCGAGGAGAGGGGAGGGGGGAGTGTCCCGAGGGTAGGGGAGAGTGTCCCGGGGGGAGGGGAGGGAAGAGTGTCCCGGAGGGGAGGGGAGAGTTTCCCAGGGGGAGGGGAGGGGAGAGTGTCCCGGGAGGAGGGGAGACAGTCCCGGGGGGAGGGGAGAGTGTCTCCGCGGGTAGGAGAGTGTGTCCCGAGGAGAGGGGAGGGGAGAGTGTCCCGAGGGGAGGGGAGAGTGTCCCGGGGGGAGGGGGAGGGGAGAGTGTCCCGAGGGGAGTGGAGAGTTTCCCAGGGGGAGGGGAGGGAGAGTGTCCCGAGGTGTGGCGTGAGTGTCCCGGGGAGAGGGGAGAGTGTCCCGGGGGAGGGGAGAGTGTCCCGGGGGGAGGGGAGGGAGAGTGTCCCGAGGTGTGGCGTGAGTGTCCCGGGGAGAGGGGCGAGTGTCCCGGGGGGAGGGGGAGGGGAGAGTGTCCCGAGGTGTGGCGTGAGTGTCCCGGGGTGGGGGAGAGTGTCCCGGGGGGAGGGGAGAGTGTCACGGGGGGAGGGGAGAGTGTCCCGGGAGGAGGGGAGACTGTCTCGGGTGGAGGGGAGAGTGCCCCGAGGGGGAGGGGAGGGGAGAGTGTCCCAGGGGGAGGGGAGAGTGTCCCGGGTAGAGGGGCGAGTGTCCCGGGGGAGGGGAGGGGAGAGTGTCCCGAGGTGTGGCGTGAGTGTCCCGGGGAGAGGGGAGAGTGTCCCGGGGGGAGGGGAGAGTTTCCCAGGGGGAGGGGGAGTGTCTCCGCGGGTAGGGGAGTGTGTCCCGAGGAGTGAGGAGGGCAGAGTGTCCCGAGGTGTGGCCTGAGTGTCCCGGGGAGAGGGGAGAGTGTCCCGGGGGGAGGGGAGAGTGTCACGGGGGGAGGGGAGAGTGTCCCGGGGGGAGGGGAGAGTGTCCCGTGGGGAGGGGAGAGTGTCCCGGGGGGAGGGGAGAGTTACCCAGGGGGAGGGGAGGGGAGAGTGTCCCGAGGTGTGGCCTGAGTGTCCCGGGGAGAGGGAGAGTGTCCCGGGGGGAGGGGAGAGTGTCACGGGGGGAGGGGAGAGTGTCCCGGGAGGAGGGGAGACTGTCTCGAGTGGAGGGGAGAGTGTCCCGAGGGGAGGGGAGTGTGTCTCGGGGGGCAGGGGAGAGTGTCCCGAGGAGAGGGGAGGGGAGAGTGTCCCAGGGGGAGGGGAGAGTGTACCGAGGGGAGGGGAGAGTGAGAGGGGAGAGTGTCCCGGGGAGAGGGGCGAGTGTCCCGGGGGGAGGGGAGAGTGTCACGGGGGGAGGGGGAGTGTCTCGGTGGGAGGGAAGAGTGTCTCGGGGGGAGGGAAGAGTGTCTCGGGGGGAGGGGAGAGTGTCTCGGTGGGAGGGGAGAGTGTCTCGGTGGGAGTGGAGAGTGTCTTGGGGGGAGGGGAGAGTGTCTCGGTGGGAGTGGAGAGTGTCTTGGGGGAGGGGAGAGTGTCTCGGTGGGAGGGAAGTGTGTCCCGAGGAGAGGGGAGGGGAGAGTGTCCCGAGGGAGGGGAGAGTGTCCCGGGGGGAGGGGAGGGGAGAGTGTCCCGAGGTGTGGCGTGAGTGTCCCGGGGAGAGGGGAGAGTGTCCCGGGGGGAGGAGAGAGTGTCTCCGCGGGTAGGGAGTGTGTCCCGAGGAGAGGGGAGGGGAGAGTGTCCCGAGGGGAGGGGAGAGTGTCCCGGGGGGAGGGGAGGGGAGAGTGTCCCGAGGGAGGGGAGAGTGTCCCGGGGGGAGGGGAGGGGAGAGTGTCTCGGTGGGAGGGAAGTGTGTCCCGAGGAGAGGGGAGGGGAGAGTGTCCCGGGGGGAGGGGAGGGGAGAGTGTCCCGAGGTGTGGTGTGAGTGTCCCGGGGATCGGGGAGAGTGTCCCGGGGGGAGGGGAGGGGAGAGTGTCCCGAGGTGTGGTGTGAGTGTCCCGGGGAGAGTGGAGAGTGTCCCGGGTAGAGGGGAGAGTGTCTCGGGGGGAGGGGAGAGTGTCACGGGGGGAGGGGAGTGTCTCCGCGGGTAGGGAAGTGTGTCCCGAGGAGAGGGGAGGGGAGAGTGTCCCGAGGGGAGGGGAGAGTGTCCCGGGGGGAGGGAAGGGGAGAGTGTCCCGAGGGGAGGGGAGAGTGTCCCGGGGGGAGGGGAGGGGAGAGTGTCCCGAGGTGTGGCGTGAGTGTCCCGGGGAGAGGGGAGAGTGTCCCGGGGGAGGGGAGAGTGTCCCGGGGAGAGGGGAGAGTGACACGGGGAGAGGGGAGAGTGTCACGGGGGGAGGGAGAGTGTCACGGGGGGAGGGGAGAGTGTCTCGGGGGAGGAGAGAGTGTCCCGGGGGAGGGGAGAGTGTCTCCGCGGGTAGGGAAGTGTGTCCCGAGGAGAGGGGAGGGGAGAGTGTCCCGAGGGAGGGGAGAGTGTCCCGGGGGAGGGGAGGGGAGAGTGTCCCGAGGGGAGGGGAGAGTGTCCCGAGGTGTGGCGTGAGTGTCCCGAGGGGAGTGGAGAGTTTCCCAGGGGGAGGGGAGAGTGTCTCAGGGGGAGGAGAGAATGTCTCGGGGGAGGGGAGAGTGTCTCAGGGGGAGGCGAGAATGTCTCGGGGGAGTGGAGAGTGTCTCGGTGGGAGTGGAGAGTGTCTTGGGGGGAGGGAGAGTGTCTCGGGGGGGAGGGGGAGAGTGTCTCGGGGGAGTGGAGAGTGTCACATGGGGAGGGAGAGTGTCTCGGGGGAGGGGAGAGTGTCTCGGGGTAGGGGAGTGTGTCTCGGGGGGAGGGGAGAGTGTCCCGGGGGAGGGGAGAGTGTCTCCGCGGGTAGGGGAGTGTGTCCCGAGGAGAGGGGAGGGGAGAGTGTCCCGAGGGGAGGGGAGAGTGTCCCGGGGGGAGGGGAGGGGAGAGTGTCCCGAGGGGAGGGAGAGTTTCCCAGGGGGAGGGGAGGGGAGAGTGTCCCGAGGTGTGGCGTGAGTGTCCCGGGGAGAGGGGAGAGGGTCCCGGGGGGAGGGGAGAGTGTCACGGGGGAGGGGAGAGTGTCCCGGGGGGAGGGGAGAGTGTCCCGGGGGGAGGGGAGGCGAGAGTGTCCCGGGGGGAGGGGAGAGTGTCTCGGGGGTGGGGAGGGGAGAGTGTCCCGGGTAGGAGGGGAGAGTATCCCGGGGGGAGGGAAGAGTGTCTTGGGGGGAGGGGAGAGTGTCTCAGGGGGAGGGGAGAGTGTCCCAGGGGGAGGGGACAGTGTCCCAGGGGGAGGGGAGAGTGTCCGGGGGGGAGGGGAGAGTGTCCCGAGAGGAGGGGAGAGTGTCACGGGGGGAGGGGAGAGTGTCTCGGGGGGAGATGAGAGTGTCCCGGGAGGAGGGGAGAGTGTCACGGGGGGAGGGGAGAGTGTCCCGGAGGGAGGGGAGAGTGTCCCGGGGGCAAGGGAGAGTGTCTCGGGGGGAGGGGAAAATGTCTCGGGGGGAGGGGAGGGGAGAGTGTCTCGGGGGGAGGGGAGTGTGTCTCAGGGGGAGGCGAGAGTGTCTCGGGGGGAGGGGAGGGTGTCTCAGGGGGAGGCGAGAGTGTCTCAGATGCAGTGGAGAGTGTCCCCGGGGGAGGGGAGAGTGTCTCAGGGGGAGGGGAGAGTGTCCCAGGCGGAGGGGAGAGTGTCCCAGGGGGAGGGGAGAGTGTCTCGGGGGGAGGGCAGAGTGTCTCGGGGGGAGGGGAGAGTGTCCCGGGGGAGCGGAGAGTGTCTCAGGGGGAGGGGAGAGTGTCCCAGGGGGAGGGGAGAGTGTCCCAGGGGGAGGGGAGAGTGTCTCGGGGGGAGGGCAGAGTGTCTCGGGGGGAGGGGAGAGTGTCCCAGGGGGAGGGGAGAGTGTCCCAGGGGGAGGGGAGAGTGTCTCGGGGGAGGGCAGAGTGTCTCGGGGGGAGGGGAGAGTGTCCCGGGGGAGCGGAGAGTGTCTCAGGGGGAGGGGAGAGTGTCCCAGGGGGAGGGGAGAGTGTCCCAGGGGGAGGGGAGAGAGTCTCTGGGGAGGGGAGAGTTATCTCGGGGGGAGGGGAGAGTGTCTCTGGGGGAGGGGAGAGTGTCTCGGGGGAGGGGAGAGTGTCTCAGGGGGAGGGGAGAGAGTCTCGGGGGAGGGGAGAGTTAGCTCGGGGGGAGGGGAGAGTGTCTCGGGGGGAGGGGAGTATGTCTCGGGGGGAGGGTAGAGTGTCTCGGGAGGAGGGGAGGGGAGAATGTCTCGGGGGGAGGGGATTGGAGAGTGTTTCGCGGGGAGGGGAGGGGAGAGTGTCCCGGGGGGAGGGGAGGGGAGAGTGTCCCGGGGGGAGGGGAGGGGAATGTGTCCCGGGGGTTCGGGAGGCGAGTGTGTTCCGGGGGGAGGGGAGGGGAGAGTGTCTCGAGGGGAGTGGAGAGTTTCCCAGGGGGAGGGGGGTGTGTCCCGAGGGGAGGGGAGAGTTTCCCGGGAGGAGGGGAGTGTGTTTCCCGGGGGGAGGGGAGAGTGTCTCGGGGGGAGGGGAGAGTGTCCCGGGGGGAAGGGAGAGTGTCCCGGGGGGAGGGGAGAGTGTCCCGGGGGGAAGGGAGAGTGTCCCGGGGGGAAGGGAGAGTGTCCCGGAAGGTGGGGAGAGTGTCCCGAGGTGAGGGGAGAGTGTCCCGAGGGGAGGGGAGAGTGTCCCGGGTGGAGGCGAGAGTGTTGCGGGAGGAGGGGAGAGTGTCACGGGGGGAGGGGAGAGTGTCCCGGGGGGAGGGGAGAGTGTCCCGGGGGGATGGGAGAGTGTCCCGGGGGAGGGGAGAGTGTCCCGGGGGGAGGGGAGAGTGTCCCGGGGGAGGGGAGAGGGTCCCGGGTGGAGGCGAGAGTGTTGCGGGAGGAGGGGAGAGTGTCACGGGGGGAGGGGAGAGTGTCCCGGGGGGAGGGGAGAGTGTCCCGGGGGGATGGGAGAGTGTCCCGGGGGAGGGGAGAGTGTCCCGGGGGGAGGGGAGAGTGTCCCGGGGGAAGGGGAGGGGAGGGTGTGCCGGGGGGAGGGGAGAGTGTCTCGGGGTTGGGGAGGGGAGAGTTTCGCAGGGGGGAGGGGAGAGTATCCCGGGGGGAGGGAAGAGTGTCTTGCGGGGAGGGGAGAGTGTCTCAGGGGGAGGGGAGAGTGTCCGGGGGGGAGGGGAGAGTTTCCCGAGAGGAGGGGAGAGTGTCCCGAGGGGAGGGGAGAGTGTCCCGCGGGGAGGCGAGAGTGTCTCGGGAGGAGAGGAGATTGTCCCGGGAGGAGGGGAGAGTGTCACGGGGGGAGGGGAGAGTGTCCCGGGGGGAGGGGAGAGTGTCCCGGGGGGAAGGGAGAGTGTCTCGGGGGGAGGGGAGAATGTCTCGGGGGTAGGGGAGGGGAGAATGTCTCGGTGGGTGGGGAGGGGAGGGTGTCTCAGGGGGAGGCGAGAGTGTCTCAGGGGGAGGCGAGAGTGTCACGGGTGGAGGGGAGAGTGTCTCGGGGGGAGGGCAGAGTGTCTCAGGAAAGGGGAGAGTGTCCCGGGGGGAGCAGAGAGTGTCTCAGGGGGAGGGGAGAGTGTCCCAGGAGGAGGGGAGTGTGTCCCAGGGGGAGGGGAGAGTGTCCGGGGGGCGGGGAGATAGTCTCGGGGGGAGGGGAGAATGTCTCGGGGGGAGGGGAGAGTGTCTCTGGGGGAGGGGAGAGTGTCTCGGGGGGAGGGGGGAGTGTCCCGGGGGGAAGGGAGAGTGTCCCGGGAGTGGGGAGAGTGTCCCGGGGTGAGTGGAGAGTGTCTCGGGGGGAGGGGAGAGTTTCTCGGGGGAGGGGAGAGTGTCCCGAGGGGAGGGGAGAGTGTCCCGTAAGGGAGGGGAGAGTGCCCCGGGGGGAGGCGAGAGTGTCGCGGGAGGAGGGGAGAGTGTCACGGGGGGAGGGGAGAGTGTCCCGGGGGAGGGGAGAGGGTCCCGGGGGGAAGGGAGAGTGTCCCGGGGGGAGCAGAGAGTGTCTCAGGGGGAGGGGAGAGTGTCCCAGGAGGAGGGGAGTGTGTCCCAGGGGGAGGGGAGAGTGTCCGGGGGGCGGGGAGAGTGTCTCGGGGGGAGGGGAGAATGTCTCGGGGGGAGGGGAGAGTGTCTCTGGGGGAGGGGAGAGTGTCTCGGGCGGAAGGGGGAGTGTCCCGGGGGGAAGGGAGAGTGTCCCGGGAGGTGGGGAGAGTGTCCTGGGGTGAGTGGAGAGTGTCTCGGGGGGAGGGGAGAGTTTCTCGGGGGAGGGGAGAGTGTCCCGAGGGGAGGGGAGAGTGTCCCGGGGGGAGGCGAGAGTGTCGCGGGAGGAGGGGAGAGTGTCCCGGGGGGAAGGGAGAGTGTCCCGGGGGGAGGGCAGGGGAGAGTGTCCCGGGTGGAGGGGAGAGTGTCTCGGGGGTGGGGAGGGGAGAGTGTCCCGGGTAGGAGGGGAGAGTGTCCGGGGGGGAGGGGAGAGTGTCCCGAGAGGAGGGGAGAGTGTCACGAGGTGAGGGGAGAGTGTCCCGGGGGCAAGGGAGAGTGTCTCGGGGGGAGGGGAAAATGTCTCGGGGGGGAGGGGAGGGGAGAGTGTCTCGGGGGGAGGGGAGTGGTGAGTATCTCGGGGGGAGGGGAGGGTGTCTCAGGGGGAGGCGAGAGTGTCTCAGATGGAGTGGAGAGTGTCCCCGGGGGAGGGAAGAGTGTCACGGGGGGAGGGGAGAGTCTCTCGGGGGGAGGGCAGAGTGTCTCGGGGGGAGGGGAGAGTTTCTCAGGGGGAGGGGAGAGTGTCCCAGGGGGAGGGGAGAGTGTCCCAGGGGGAGGGGAGAGTATCCGGGGGGCGGGGAGAGTGTCTCGGGGGGAGGGGAGAATGTCTCGGGGGGAGGAGAGAGTGTCTCTGGGGGAGGGGAGAGTGTCTCGGGGGAGGGGAGAGAGTCTCAGTGGGAGGGGAGAGAGTCTCGGGGGAGGGGAGAGTTATCTCGGGGGGAGGGGAGAGTATCCCGGGGGAGGGGAGAGGGTCCCGGGGGGAAGGGAGAGTGTCCCGGGGGGAGGGGAGTGGTGAGTGTCTCGGGGGGAGGGGAGGGTGTCTCAGGGGGAGGCGAGAGTGTCTCAGATGGAGTGGAGAGTGTTCCCGGGGGGAAGGGAGAGTGTCCCGGGAGTGGGGAGAGTGTCCCGGGGTGAGTGGAGAGTGTCTCGGGGGGAGGGGAGAGATTCTCGGGGGAGGGGAGAGTGTCCCGAGGGGAGGGGAGAGTGTCCCGTAAGGGAGGGGAGAGTGCCCCGGGGGGAGGCGAGAGTGTCGCGGGAGGAGGGGAGAGTGTCACGGGGGGAGGGGAGAGTGTCCCGGGGGAGGGGAGAGGGTCCCGGGGGGAAGGGAGAGTGTCCCGGGGGGAGCAGAGAGTGTCTCAGGGGGAGGGGAGAGTGTCCCAGGAGGAGGGGAGTGTGTCCCAGGGGGAGGGGAGAGTGTCCGGGGGGCGGGGAGAGTGTCTCGGGGGGAGGGGAGAATGTCTCGGGGGGAGGGGAGAGTGTCTCTGGGGGAGGGGAGAGTGTCTCGGGGGGAGGGGGGAGTGTCCCGGGGGGAAGGGAGAGTATCCCGGGGGGTGGGGAGAGTGTCCTGGGGTGAGTGGAGAGTGTCTCGGGGGGAGGGGAGAGTTTCTCGGGGGAGGGGAGAGTGTCCCGAGGGGAGGGGAGAGTGTCCCGGGGGGAGGCGAGAGTGTCGCGGGAGGAGGGGAGAGTGTCCCGGGGGAGGGGAGAGTGTCCCGGGGGGAGGGCAGGGGAGAGTGTCCCGGGGGGAGGGGAGAGTGTCTCGGGGGTGGGGAGGGGAGAGTGTCCCGGGTAGGAGGGGAGAGTGTCCGGGGGGGAGGGGAGAGTGTCCCGAGAGGAGGGGAGAGTGTCACGAGGTGAGGGGAGAGTGTCCCGGGGGCAAGGGAGAGTGTCTCGGGGGGAGGGGAAAATGTCTCGGGGGGAGGGGAGGGGAGAGTGTCTCGGGGGGAGGGGAGTGGTGAGTGTCTCGGGGGGAGGGGAGGGTGTCTCAGGGGGAGGCGAGAGTGTCTCAGATGGAGTGGAGAGTGTCCCCGGGGGAGGGAAGTGTGTCACGGGGGGAGGGGAGAGTCTCTCGGGGGGAGGGCAGAGTGTCTCGGGGGGAGGGGAGAGTTTCTCAGGGGGAGGGGAGAGTGTCCCAGGGGGAGGGGAGAGTGTCCCAGGGGGAGGGGAGAGTGTCCGGGGGGCGGGGAGAGTGTCTCGGGGGGAGGGGAGAATGTCTCGGGGGGAGGAGAGAGTGTCTCTGGGGGAGGGGAGAGTGTCTCGGGGGAGGGGAGAGTGTCTCAGGGGGAGGGGAGAGAGTCTCGGGGGAGGGGAGAGTTATCTCGGGGGGAGGGGAGAGTGTCTCGGGGGGAGGGGAGTATGTCTCGGGGGGAGGGTAGAGTGTCTCGGGAGGAGGGGAGGGGAGAATGTCTCGGGGGGAGGGGATTGGAGAGTGTCTCGGGGGGAGGGGAGGGGAGAGTGTCCCGGGGGGAGGGGAGGGGAGAGTGTCCAGGGGGGTGGGGAGGGGAGTGTGTCCCGGGGGTTGGGGAGGCGAGTGTGTTCCGGGGGGAGGGGAGGGGAGAGTGTCTCGAGGGGAGTGGAGAGTTTCCCAGGGGGAGGGGAGGGGAGAGTGTCCCGAGGGGAGGGGAGAGTTTCCCGGGGGGAGGGGGGAGTGTCCCGGGGGGGAGGGGAGAGTGTCCCGGGGGGAGGGGAGTGTGTTTCCCGGGAGGAGGGGAGAGTGTCTCGGGGGGGAGGGGAGAGTGTCCCGAGGAGAGGGGAGGGGAGAGTGTCCCGGGGGGAGGGGAGAGTGTCCCGGGGGAAAGGGAGAGTGTCCCGAGGGGAGCGGAGTGAGTCCCAAGGGGAGGGGAGAGTGTCTCAGGGGGAGGGGAGAGTGTCCCGGGGGGAGGGGAGATTGTCCCGGGGGGTGGGGAGAGTGTACCGAGGGGAGGGGAGAGTGTCTCGGGGGGAGGGGAGGGGAGAGTGTCCCGAGGGGAGGGGAGAGTGTCTCGGGGGGAGGGGAGGGGAGAGTGTCCCGGGGGGAGGAGAGAGTGTCCCGGGGGGAGGGGAGAGTGTCTCGGGGGGAGGGGAGTGGTGAGTGTCTCGGGGGGAGGGGAGAGTGTCTCGGGGGGAGGGCAGAGTGTCTCGGGGGGAGGGGAGAGTGTCCCGGGGGGAGCGGAGAGTGTCCCAGGGTGAGGGGAGAGTGACCGGTGGTCGGGGAGAGTGTCTCGGGGGGAGGGGAAAATGTCTCGGAGGGAGGGGAGAGTGTCTCTGGGGGAGGGGAGTGTGTCTCGGTGGAGGGGAGAGTGTCTCAGGGGGAGGGGAGACAGTCTCGGGGGAGGGGAGAGTGTCTCAGGGGGAGGGGAGAGTGTCTCGGGGGGAGGGGAGAATGTCCCGAGAGGAGGGGAGAGTGTCCCGAGGGGAGGGGATAGTGTCCCGAGGGGAGGGGAGAGTGTCCCGGGCGGAGGGGAGGGGAGAGTGTCCCAGGGGGAGGGGAGGGGAGAGTGTCCCGGGGGGAGGGGAGGGGAGTGTGTCCCGGCGTGAGGGGAGGGGTGTGTGTTCCGGGGGGAGGGGAAGGGAGAGTGTCCCGAGGGGAGTGGAGAGTTTCCCAGCGGGAGTGGAGGGGCGAGAGTCCCGTGGGGAGGGGAGTGTGTCTCGGGGGGAGGGGAGAGTGTCCCGGGGGGAGTGGAGAGTGTCCCGGGGGGAGGATTGAGTGCCCCGGGGGGAGGGGAGAGTGTCTCGGGTGGAGGGGAGAGTGTCCCGGGAGGAGGGGAGAGTGACCCGGGGGGAGGGGAGAGTGTCTCGGCGGGGAGGGGAGAGTGTCCCGAGGAGAGGGGAGGGGAGAGTGTCCCGGGGGGAGGGGAGAGTGTCACGGGGGGAGGGGAGAGTGTCCCAGGGGGAGGGGAGAGTGTCACGAGGGGAGGGGAGAGTGTCTCAGGCGGAGGGGAGAGTGTCCCGTGGGGAGGCGAGAGTGTCGCGGGAGGAGGGGAGAGTGTCACGGGGGGAGGGGAGAGTGTCCCGGGGGGAGGGGAGAGTGTCCCGGGGGGAAGGGAGAGTGTCCCGGAAGGTGGGGAGAGTGTCCCGGGGTGAGTGGAGAGTGTCTCGGGGGGAGGGGAGAGTGTCTCGGGGGAGGTGAGAGTGTCCCGGGGGGAAGGGAGAGTGTCCCGGGGGAGGGGAGAGTGTCCCGGGGGGAGGGGAGAGTGTCTCGGGGGTGGGGAGGGGAGAGTGTCCCGGGGGGGGAGGGGAGAGTATCCCGGGGGGAGGGAAGAGCGTCTTGGGGGGAGGGGATGTTTGTCTCAGGGGGAGGGGAGATTGTCACAGGGGGAGGGGACAGTGTCCCAGGGGGAGGGGAGAGTGTCCCGAGAGGAGGGGAGAGTGTCCCGAGGGGAGGGGAGTGTGTCCCGGGGGGAGGCGAGAGTGTCTCAGGAGGAGAGGAGAGTGTCCCGGGAGGAGGGGAGAGTGTCACGGGAGGAGGGGAGAGTGTCCCGGGGGGAGGGGAGAGTATCCCGGGGGGAAGGGAGAGTGTCTCGGGGGGAGGGGAGTGTGTCTCGGTGGAGGGGAGAGTGTCTCAGGGGGAGGGGAGACAGTCTCGGGGGAGGGGAGAGTGTCTCGGGGGGAGGGGAGAGTGTCTCGGGGGGAGGGGAGAATGTCCCGAGAGGAGGGGAGAGTGTCCCGAGGGGAGGGGATAGTGTCCCGAGGGGAGGGGAGAGTGTCCCGGGCGGAGGGGAGGGGAGAGTGTCCCGCGGGGAGGGGAGGGGAGATTGTCCCGGGGGGAGGGGAGGGGAGTGTGTCCCGGCGTGAGGGGAGTGGAGTAGTGTTCCGGGGGGAGGGGAGGGGAGAGTGTCCCGAGGGGAGTGGAGAGTTTCCCAGCGGGAGTGGAGGGGAGAGTGTCCCGAGGGGAGGGGAGAGTGTCCCGAGGGGAGGGGAGAGTGTCCGGAGGGGAGGGGCGAGAGTCCTGGGGGGAGTGGAGAGTGTCCCAGGGGGAGGATTGAGTGACCCGGCGGGAGGGGAGAGTGTCTCGGGGGGAGGGGAGAGTGTCCCGGGGGGAGGGGAGAGTGTCCCGGGAGGAGGGGAGAGTGACCCGGGGGGAGGGGAGAGTGTCTCGGCGGGGAGGGGAGAGTGTCCCGAGGAGAGGGGAGGGGAGAGTGTCCCGGGGGGAGGGGAGAGTGTCACGGGGGGAGGGGAGAGTGTCCCGGGGGGAGGTGAGAGTGTCACGAGGGGAGGGGAGAGTGTCTCAGGCGGAGGGGAGAGTGTCCCGTGGGGAGGCGAGAGTGTCGCGGGAGGAGGGGAGAGTGTCACGGGGGGAGGTGAGAGTGTCCCGGGGGGAGGGGAGAGTGTCCCGGGGGGAAGGGAGAGTGTCCCGGAAGGTGGGGAGAGTGTCCCGGGGTGAGTGGAGAGTGTCTCGGGGGGAGGGGAGAGTGTCTCGGGGGGAGGGGAGAGTGTCTCGGGGGAGGTGAGAGTGTCCCGGGGGGAAGGGAGAGTGTCCCGAGGGGAGGGGAGAGTGTCCCGGGGGGAGGGGAGAGTGTCTCAGGGGGAGGGGAGAGAGTCTCGGGGGAGGGGAGAGTTATCTCGGGGGGAGGGGAGAGTGTCTCGGGGGGAGGGGAGTATGTCTCGGGGGGAGGGTAGAGTGTCTCGGGAGGAGGGGAGGGGAGAATGTCTCGGGGGGAGGGGATTGGAGAGTGTCTCGGGGGGAGGGGAGGGGAGAGTGTCCCGGGGGGAGGGGAGGGGAGAGTGTCCCGGGGGGAGGGGAGGGGAGTGTGTCCCGGGGGTTGGGGAGGCGAGTGTGTTCCGGGGGGAGGGGAGGGGAGAGTGTCTCGAGGGGAGTGGAGAGTTTCCCAGGGGGAGGGGAGGGGAGAGTGTCCCGAGGGGAGGGGAGAGTTTCCCGGGGGGAGGGGGGAGTGTCCCGGGGGGGAGGGGAGAGTGTCCCGGGGGGAGGGGAGTGTGTTTCCCGGGAGGAGGGGAGAGTGTCTCGGGGGGGAGCGGAGAGTGTCCCGAGGAGAGGGGAGGGGAGAGTGTCCCGGGGGGAGGGGTGAGTGTCCCAGGGGGAGGGGAGAGTGTCCCGGGGGAAAGGGAGAGTGTCCCGAGGGGAGCGGAGTGAGTCCCAAGGGGAGGGGAGAATGTCTCAGGGGGAGGGGAGAGTGTCCCGGGGGGAGGTGAGATTGTCCCGGGGGGTGGGGAGAGTGTCCCGAGGGGAGGGGAGAGTGTCTCGGGGGGAGGGGAGGGGAGAGTGTCCCGAGGGGAGGGGAGAGTGTCTCGGGGGGAGGGGAGGGGAGAGTGTCCCGGGGGGGGGAGAGAGTGTCCCGGGGGGAGGGGAGAGTGTCTCGGGGGGAGGGGAGTGGTGAGTGTCTCGGGGGGAGGGGAGAGTGTCTCGGGGGGAGGGCAGAGTGTCTCGGGGGGAGGGGAGAGTGTCCCGGGGGGAGCGGAGAGTGTCCCAGGGGGAGGGGAGAGTGTCTCGGTGGAGGGGAGAGTGTCTCAGGGGGAGGGGAGACAGTCTCGGGGGAGGGGAGAGTGTCTCGGGGGGAGGGGAGAGTGTCTCGGGGGGAGGGGAGTGTGTCTCGGTGGAGGGGAGAGTGTCTCGGGGGGAGGGGAGAGTGTCCCAGGGGGAGGGGAGTGTGTCTCGGTGGAGGGGAGAGTGTCTCAGGGGGAGGGGAGACAGTCTCGGGGGAGGGGAGAGTGTCTCGGGGGGAGGGGAGAGTGTCTCGGGGGGAGGGGAGAATGTCCCGAGAGGAGGGGAGAGTGTCCCGAGGGGAGGGGATAGTGTCCCGAGGGGAGGGGAGAGTGTCCCGGGCGGAGGGGAGGGGAGAGTGTCCCGGGGGGAGGGGAGGGGAGTGTGTCCCGGCGTGAGGGGAGGGGTGTGTGTTCCGGGGGGAGGGGAGGGGAGAGTGTCCCGAGGGGAGTGGAGAGTTTCCCAGCGGGAGTGGAGGGGAGAGTGTCCCGAGGGGAGGGGAGAGTGTCCCGAGGGGAGGGGCGAGAGTCCCGTGGGGAGGGGAGTGTGTCTCGGGGGGAGGGGAGAGTGTCCCGGGGGGAGTGGAGAGTGTCCCGGGGGGAGGATTGAGTGTCCCATGGGGAGGGGAGAGTGTCTCGGGTGGAGGGGAGAGTGTCCCGGGAGGAGGGGGGAGTGACCCGGGGGGAGGGGAGAGTGTCTCGGCGGGGGGGGGAGAGTGTCCCGAGGAGAGGGGAGGGGAGAGTGTCCCGGGGGGAGGGGAGAGTGTCACGGGGGGAGGGGAGAGTGTCCCGGGGGGAGGGGAGAGTGTCACGAGGGGAGGGGAGAGTGTCTCAGGCGGAGGGGAGAGTGTCCCGTGGGGAGGCGAGGGTGTCGAGGGAGGAGGGGAGAGTGTCACGGGGGGAGGGGAGAGTGTCCCGGGGGGAGGGGAGAGTGTCCCGGGGGGAAGGGAGAGTGTCCCGGAAGGTGGGAAGAGTGTCCCGGGGGGAGGGGAGAGTGTCTCGGGGGAGGTGAGAGTGTCCCGGGGGGAAGGGAGAGTGTTCCGGGGGAGGGGAGAGTGTCCCGGGGGGAGGGGAGAGTGTCTCGGGGGTGGGGAGGGGAGAGTGTCCCGGGGGGGGAGGGGAGAGTATCCCGGGGGGAGGGAAGAGTGTCTTGGGGGGAGGGGATGTGTGTCTCAGGGGGAGGGGAGATTATCACAGGGGGAGGGGACAGTGACCCAGGGGTGGGGGAGAGTGTCCCGAGAGGAGGGGAGAGTGTCCCGAGGGGAGGGGAGAGTGTCCCGGGGGGAGGCGAGAGTGTCTCAGGAGGAGAGGAGAGTGTCCCGGGAGGAGGGGAGAGTGTCCCGGGGGGAGGGGAGAGTATCCCGGGGGGAGGGGAGAGTGTCCCGAGGGGAGGGGAGTGTGTCCCGGGGGGAGGCGAGAGTGTCTCAGGAGGAGAGGAGAGTGTCCCGGGAGGAGGGGAGAGTGTCACGGGAGGAGGGGAGAGTGTCCCGGGGGGAGGGGAGAGTATCCCGGGGGGAAGGGAGAGTGTCTCGGGGGGAGGGGAGTGTGTCTCTGTGGAGGGGAGAGTGTCTCAGGGGGAGGGGAGACAGTCTCGGGGGAGGGGAGAGTGTCTCGGGGGGAGGGGAGAGTGTCTCGGGGGGAGGGGAGAATGTCCCGAGAGGAGGGGAGAGTGTCCCGAGGGGAGGGGATAGTGTCCCGAGGGGAGGGGAGAGTGTCCCGGGCGGAGGGGAGGGGAGAGTGTCCCGCGGGGAGGGGAGCGGAGATTGTCCCGGGGGGAGGGGAGGGGAGTGTGTCCCGGCGTGAGGGGAGTGGAGTAGTGTTCCGGGGGGAGGGGAGGGGAGAGTGTCCCGAGTGGAGTGGAGAGTTTCCCAGCGGGAGTGGAGGGGAGAGTGTCCCGAGGGGAGGGGAGAGTGTCCCGAGGGGAGGGGAGAGTGTCCGGAGGGGAGGGGCGAGAGTCCTGGGGGGAGTGGAGAGTGTCCCAGGGGGAGGATTGAGTGACCCGGCGGGAGGGGAGAGTGTCTCGGGGGGAGGGGAGAGTGTCTCAGGGGGAGGGGAGAGTGTCCCGGGAGGAGGGGAGAGTGACCCGGGGGGAGGGGAGAGTGTCTCGGCGGGGAGGGGAGAGTGTCCCGAGGAGAGGGGAGGGGAGAGTGTCCCGGGGGGAGGGAGAGAGTCACGGGGGGAGGGGAGAGTGTCCCGGGGGGAGGGGAGAGTGTCACGAGGGGAGGGGAGAGTGTCTCAGGCGGAGGGGAGAGTGTCCCGTGGGGAGGCGAGAGTGTCGCGGGAGGAGGGGAGAGTGTCACGGGGGGAGGTGAGAGTGTCCCGGGGGGAGGGGAGAGTGTCCCGGGGGGAAGGGAGAGTGTCCCGGAAGGTGGGGAGAGTGTCCCGGGGTGAGTGGAGAGTGTCTCGGGGGGAGGGGAGAGTGTCTCGGGGGGAGGGGAGAGTGTCTCGGGGGAGGTGAGAGTGTCCCGGGGGGAAGGGAGAGTGTCCCGAGGGGAGGGGAGAGTGTCCCGGGGGGAGGGGAGAGTGTCTCAGGGGGAGGGGAGAGAGTCTCGGGGGAGGGGAGAGTTATCTCGGGGGGAGGGGAGAGTGTCTCGGGGGGAGGGGAGTATGTCTCGGGGGGAGGGTAGAGTGTCTCGGGAGGAGGGGAGGGGAGAATGTCTCGGGGGGAGGGGATTGGAGAGTGTCTCGGGGGGAGGGGAGGGGAGAGTGTCCCGGGGGGAGGGGAGGGGAGAGTGTCCCGGGGGGAGGGGAGGGGAGTGTGTCCCGGGGGTTGGGGAGGCGAGTGTGTTCCGGGGGGAGGGGAGGGGAGAGTGTCTGGAGGGGAGTGGAGAGTTTCCCAGGGGGAGGGGAGGGGAGAGTGTCCCGAGGGGAGGGGAGAGTTTCCCGGGGGGAGGGGGGAGTGTCCCGGGGGGGAGGGGAGAGTGTCCCGGGGGGAGGGGAGTGTGTTTCCCGGGAGGAGGGGAGAGTGTCTCGGGGGGGAGCGGAGAGTGTCCCGAGGAGAGGGGAGGGGAGAGTGTCCCGGGGGGAGGGGTGAGTGTCCCAGGGGGAGGGGAGAGTGTCCCGGGGGAAAGGGAGAGTGTCCCGAGGGGAGCGGAGTGAGTCCCAAGGGGAGGGGAGAATGTCTCAGGGGGAGGGGAGAGTGTCCCGGGGGGAGGTGAGATTGTCCCGGGGGGTGGGGAGAGTGTCCCGAGGGGAGGGGAGAGTGTCTCGGGGGGAGGGGAGGGGAGAGTGTCCCGAGGGGAGGGGAGAGTGTCTCGGGGGGAGGGGAGGGGAGAGTGTCCCGGGGGGAGGAGAGAGTGTCCCGGGGGGAGGGGAGAGTGTCTCGGGGGGAGGGGAGTGGTGAGTGTCTCGGGGGGAGGGGAGAGTGTCTCGGGGGGAGGGCAGAGTGTCTCGGGGGGAGGGGAGAGTGTCCCGGGGGGAGCGGAGAGTGTCCCAGGGGGAGGGGAGAGTGTCTCGGTGGAGGGGAGAGTGTCTCAGGGGGAGGGGAGACAGTCTCGGGGGAGGGGAGAGTGTCTCGGGGGGAGGGGAGAGTGTCTCGGGGGGAGGGGAGTGTGTCTCGGTGGAGGGGAGAGGGTCTCGGGGGGAGGGGAGAGTGTCCCAGGGGGAGGGGAGTGTGTCTCGGTGGAGGGGAGAGTGTCTCAGGGGGAGGGGAGACAGTCTCGGGGGAGGGGAGAGTGTCTCGGGGGGAGGGGAGAGTGTCTCGGGGGGAGGGGAGAATGTCCCGAGAGGAGGGGAGAGTGTCCCGAGGGGAGGGGATAGTGTCCCGAGGGGAGGGGAGAGTGTCCCGGGCGGAGGGGAGGGGAGAGTGTCCCGGGGGGAGGGGAGGGGAGAGTGTCCCGGGGGGAGGGGAGGGGAGTGTGTCCCGGCGTGAGGGGAGGGGTGTGTGTTCCGGGGGGAGGGGAGGGGAGAGTGTCCCGAGGGGAGTGGAGAGTTTCCCAGCGGGAGTGGAGGGGAGAGTGTCCCGAGGGGAGGGGAGAGTGTCCCGAGGGGAGGGGCGAGAGTCCCGTGGGGAGGGGAGTGTGTCTCGGGGGGAGGGGAGAGTGTCCCGGGGGGAGTGGAGAGTGTCCCGGGGGGAGGATTGAGTGTCCCATGGGGAGGGGAGAGTGTCTCGGGTGGAGGGGAGAGTGTCCCGGGAGGAGGGGGGAGTGACCCGGGGGGAGGGGAGAGTGTCTCGGCGGGGGGGGGAGAGTGTCCCGAGGAGAGGGGAGGGGAGAGTGTCCCGGGGGGAGGGGAGAGTGTCACGGGGGGAGGGGAGAGTGTCCCGGGGGGAGGGGAGAGTGTCACGAGGGGAGGGGAGAGTGTCTCAGGCGGAGGGGAGAGTGTCCCGTGGGGAGGCGAGAGTGTCGAGGGAGGAGGGGAGAGTGTCACGGGGGGAGGGGAGAGTGTCCCGGGGGGAGGGGAGAGTGTCCCGGGGGGAAGGGAGAGTGTCCCGGAAGGTGGGAAGAGTGTCCCGGGGGGAGGGGAGTGTGTCTCGGGGGAGGTGAGAGTGTCCCGGGGGGAAGGGAGAGTGTTCCGGGGGAGGGGAGAGTGTCCCGGGGGGAGGGGAGAGTGTCTCGGGGGTGGGGAGGGGAGAGTGTCCCGGGGGGGGAGGGGAGAGTATCCCGGGGGGAGGGAAGAGTGTCTTGGGGGGAGGGGATGTGTGTCTCAGGGGGAGGGGAGATTATCACAGGGGGAGGGGACAGTGACCCAGGGGTGGGGGAGAGTGTCCCGAGAGGAGGGGAGAGTGTCCCGAGGGGAGGGGAGAGTGTCCCGGGGGGAGGCGAGAGTGTCTCAGGAGGAGAGGAGAGTGTCCCGGGAGGAGGGGAGAGTGTCACGGGGGGAGGGGAGAGTGTCCCGGGGGGAGGGGAGAGTATCCCGGGGGGAAGGGAGAGTGTCTCGGGGGGAGGGGTGAATGTCTCGTAGAGAGGGGAGAGTGTCTCTGGGGGAGGGGAGTGTGTCTCGCTGGAGGGGAGAGTGTCTCAGGGGGAGGGGAGACAGTCTCGGGGGAGGGGAGAGTGTCTCGGGGGGAGGGGAGAGTGTCTCGGGGGGAGGGGAGAATGTCCCGAGAGGAGGGGAGAGTGTCCCGAGGGGAGGGGATAGTGTCCCGAGGGGAGGGGAGAGTGTCCCGTGTGGAGGGGAGGGGAGAGTGTCCCGCGGGGAGGGGAGGGGAGAGTGTCCCGGGGGGAGGGGAGGGGAGTGTGTCCCGGCGTGAGGGGAGTGGAGTGTGTTCCGGGGGGAGGGGAGGGGAGAGTGTCCCGAGGGGAGTGGAGAGTTTCCCAGCGGGAGTGGAGGGGAGAGTGTCCCGAGGGGAGGGGAGAGTGTCCCGAGGGGAGGGGAGAGTGTCCCGAGGGGAGGGGTGAGAGTCCCGGGGGGAGTGGAGAGTGTCCCAGGGGGAGGATTGAGTGACCCGGGGGGAGGGGAGAGTGTCTCGGGGGGAGGGGAGAGTGTCCCGGGGGGAGGGGAGAGTGTCCCGGGAGGAGGGGAGAGTGACCCGGGGGGAGGGGAGAGTGTCTCGGCGGGGAGGGGAGAGTGTCCCGAGGAGAGGGGAGGGGAGAGTGTCCCGGGGGGAGGGGAGAGTGTCACGGGGGGAGGGGAGAGTGTCCCGGGGGGAGGGGAGAGTGTCACGAGGGGAGGGGAGAGTGTCTCAGGCAGAGGGGAGAGTGTCCCGTGGGGAGGCGAGAGTGTCGCGGGAGGAGGGGAGAGTGTCACGGGGGGAGGGGAGAGTGTCCCGGGGGGAGGGGAGAGTGTCCCAGGGGGAAGGGAGAGTGTCCCGGAAGGTGGGGAGAGTGTCCCGGGGTGAGTGGAGAGTGTCTCGGGGGGAGGGGAGAGTGTCTCGGGGGAGGTGAGAGTGTCCCGGGGGGAAGGGAGAGTGTCCCGGGGGAGGGGAGAGTGTCCCGGGGGGAGGGGAGAGTGTCTCGGGGGTGGGGGGGGAGAGTGTCCCGGGGGGGAGGGGAGAGTGTCCCGGGGGGAGGGAAGAGTGTCTTGGGGGGAGGGGATGTGTGTCTCAGGGGGAGGGGAGATTGTCACAGGGGGAGGGGACAGTGTCCCAGGGGGAGGGGAGAGTGTCCGGGGGGTAGGGGAGAGTTTCCCGAGAGGAGGGGAGAGTGTCCCGAGGGGAGGGGAGAGTGTCCCGGGGGGAGGCGAGAGTGTCTCAGGAGGAGAGGAGAGTGTCCCGGGAGGAGGGGAGAGTGTCACGGGGGGAGGGGAGAGTGTCCCGGGGGGAGGGGAGAGTATCCCGGGGGGAGGGGAGAGTGTCCCGAGGAGAGGGGAGGGGAGAGTGTCCCGGGGGGAGGGGAGAGTGTCACGGGGGGAGGGGAGAGTGTCCCGGGGGGAGGGGAGAGTGTCACGAGGGGAGGGGAGAGTGTCTCAGGCGGAGGGGAGAGTGTCCCGTGGGGAGGCGAGAGTGTCGCGGGAGGAGGGGAGAGTGTCACGGGGGGAGGTGAGAGTGTCCCGGGGGGAGGGGAGAGTGTCCCGGGGGGAAGGGAGAGTGTCCCGGAAGGTGGGGAGAGTGTCCCGGGGTGAGTGGAGAGTGTCTCGGGGGGAGGGGAGAGTGTCTCGGGGGGAGGGGAGAGTGTCTCGGGGGAGGTGAGAGTGTCCCGGGGGGAAGGGAGAGTGTCCCGAGGGGAGGGGAGAGTGTCCCGGGGGGAGGGGAGAGTGTCTCAGGGGGAGGGGAGAGAGTCTCGGGGGAGGGGAGAGTTATCTCGGGGGGAGGGGAGAGTGTCTCGGGGGGAGGGGAGTATGTCTCGGGGGGAGGGTAGAGTGTCTCGGGAGGAGGGGAGGGGAGAATGTCTCGGGGGGAGGGGATTGGAGAGTGTCTCGGGGGGAGGGGAGGGGAGAGTGTCCCGGGGGGAGGGGAGGGGAGAGTGTCCCGGGGGGAGGGGAGGGGAGTGTGTCCCGGGGGTTGGGGAGGCGAGTGTGTTCCGGGGGGAGGGGAGGGGAGAGTGTCTCGAGGGGAGTGGAGAGTTTCCCAGGGGGAGGGGAGGGGAGAGTGTCCCGAGGGGAGGGGAGAGTTTCCCGGGGGGAGGGGGGAGTGTCCCGGGGGGGAGGGGAGAGTGTCCCGGGGGGAGGGGAGTGTGTTTCCCGGGAGGAGGGGAGAGTGTCTCGGGGGGGAGCGGAGAGTGTCCCGAGGAGAGGGGAGGGGAGAGTGTCCCGGGGGGAGGGGTGAGTGTCCCAGGGGGAGGGGAGAGTGTCCCGGGGGAAAGGGAGAGTGTCCCGAGGGGAGCGGAGTGAGTCCCAAGGGGAGGGGAGAATGTCTCAGGGGGAGGGGAGAGTGTCCCGGGGGGAGGTGAGATTGTCCCGGGGGGTGGGGAGAGTGTCCCGAGGGGAGGGGAGAGTGTCTCGGGGGGAGGGGAGGGGAGAGTGTCCCGAGGGGAGGGGAGAGTGTCTCGGGGGGAGGGGAGGGGAGAGTGTCCCGGGGGGAGGAGAGAGTGTCCCGGGGGGAGGGGAGAGTGTCTCGGGGGGAGGGGAGTGGTGAGTGTCTCGGGGGGAGGGGAGAGTGTCTCGGGGGGAGGGCAGAGTGTCTCGGGGGGAGGGGAGAGTGTCCCGGGGGGAGCGGAGAGTGTCCCAGGGGGAGGGGAGAGTGTCTCGGTGGAGGGGAGAGTGTCTCAGGGGGAGGGGAGACAGTCTCGGGGGAGGGGAGAGTGTCTCGGGGGGAGGGGAGAGTGTCTCGGGGGGAGGGGAGTGTGTCTCGGTGGAGGGGAGAGTGTCTCGGGGGGAGGGGAGAGTGTCCCAGGGGGAGGGGAGTGTGTCTCGGTGGAGGGGAGAGTGTCTCAGGGGGAGGGGAGACAGTCTCGGGGGAGGGGAGAGTGTCTCGGGGGGAGGGGAGAGTGTCTCGGGGGGAGGGGAGAATGTCCCGAGAGGAGGGGAGAGTGTCCCGAGGGGAGGGGATAGTGTCCCGAGGGGAGGGGAGAGTGTCCCGGGCGGAGGGGAGGGGAGAGTGTCCCGGGGGGAGGGGAGGGGAGAGTGTCCCGGGGGGAGGGGAGGGGAGTGTGTCCCGGCGTGAGGGGAGGGGTGTGTGTTCCGGGGGGAGGGGAGGGGAGAGTGTCCCGAGGGGAGTGGAGAGTTTCCCAGCGGGAGTGGAGGGGAGAGTGTCCCGAGGGGAGGGGAGAGTGTCCCGAGGGGAGGGGCGAGAGTCCCGTGGGGAGGGGAGTGTGTCTCGGGGGGAGGGGAGAGTGTCCCGGGGGGAGTGGAGAGTGTCCCGGGGGGAGGATTGAGTGTCCCATGGGGAGGGGAGAGTGTCTCGGGTGGAGGGGAGAGTGTCCCGGGAGGAGGGGGGAGTGACCCGGGGGGAGGGGAGAGTGTCTCGGCGGGGGGGGGAGAGTGTCCCGAGGAGAGGGGAGGGGAGAGTGTCCCGGGGGGAGGGGAGAGTGTCACGGGGGGAGGGGAGAGTGTCCCGGGGGGAGGGGAGAGTGTCACGAGGGGAGGGGAGAGTGTCTCAGGCGGAGGGGAGAGTGTCCCGTGGGGAGGCGAGAGTGTCGAGGGAGGAGGGGAGAGTGTCACGGGGGGAGGGGAGAGTGTCCCGGGGGGAGGGGAGAGTGTCCCGGGGGGAAGGGAGAGTGTCCCGGAAGGTGGGAAGAGTGTCCCGGGGGGAGGGGAGAGTGTCTCGGGGGAGGTGAGAGTGTCCCGGGGGGAAGGGAGAGTGTTCCGGGGGAGGGGAGAGTGTCCCGGGGGGAGGGGAGAGTGTCTCGGGGGTGGGGAGGGGAGAGTGTCCCGGGGGGGGAGGGGAGAGTATCCCGGGGGGAGGGAAGAGTGTCTTGGGGGGAGGGGATGTGTGTCTCAGGGGGAGGGGAGATTATCACAGGGGGAGGGGACAGTGACCCAGGGGTGGGGGAGAGTGTCCCGAGAGGAGGGGAGAGTGTCCCGAGGGGAGGGGAGAGTGTCCCGGGGGGAGGCGAGAGTGTCTCAGGAGGAGAGGAGAGTGTCCCGGGAGGAGGGGAGAGTGTCACGGGGGGAGGGGAGAGTGTCCCGGGGGGAGGGGAGAGTATCCCGGGGGGAAGGGAGAGTGTCTCGGGGGGAGGGGTGAATGTCTCGTAGAGAGGGGAGAGTGTCTCTGGGGGAGGGGAGTGTGTCTCGCTGGAGGGGAGAGTGTCTCAGGGGGAGGGGAGACAGTCTCGGGGGAGGGGAGAGTGTCTCGGGGGGAGGGGAGAGTGTCTCGGGGGGAGGGGAGAATGTCCCGAGAGGAGGGGAGAGTGTCCCGAGGGGAGGGGATAGTGTCCCGAGGGGAGGGGAGAGTGTCCCGTGTGGAGGGGAGGGGAGAGTGTCCCGCGGGGAGGGGAGGGGAGAGTGTCCCGGGGGGAGGGGAGGGGAGTGTGTCCCGGCGTGAGGGGAGTGGAGTGTGTTCCGGGGGGAGGGGAGGGGAGAGTGTCCCGAGGGGAGTGGAGAGTTTCCCAGCGGGAGTGGAGGGGAGAGTGTCCCGAGGGGAGGGGAGAGTGTCCCGAGGGGAGGGGAGAGTGTCCCGAGGGGAGGGGTGAGAGTCCCGGGGGGAGTGGAGAGTGTCCCAGGGGGAGGATTGAGTGACCCGGGGGGAGGGGAGAGTGTCTCGGGGGGAGGGGAGAGTGTCCCGGGGGGAGGGGAGAGTGTCCCGGGAGGAGGGGAGAGTGACCCGGGGGGAGGGGAGAGTGTCTCGGCGGGGAGGGGAGAGTGTCCCGAGGAGAGGGGAGGGGAGAGTGTCCCGGGGGGAGGGGAGAGTGTCACGGGGGGAGGGGAGAGTGTCCCGGGGGGAGGGGAGAGTGTCACGAGGGGAGGGGAGAGTGTCTCAGGCGGAGGGGAGAGTGTCCCGTGGGGAGGCGAGAGTGTCGCGGGAGGAGGGGAGAGTGTCACGGGGGGAGGGGAGAGTGTCCCGGGGGGAGGGGAGAGTGTCCCAGGGGGAAGGGAGAGTGTCCCGGAAGGTGGGGAGAGTGTCCCGGGGTGAGTGGAGAGTGTCTCGGGGGGAGGGGAGAGTGTCTCGGGGGAGGTGAGAGTGTCCCGGGGGGAAGGGAGAGTGTCCCGGGGGAGGGGAGAGTGTCCCGGGGGGAGGGGAGAGTGTCTCGGGGGTGGGGGGGGAGAGTGTCCCGGGGGGGAGGGGAGAGTGTCCCGGGGGGAGGGAAGAGTGTCTTGGGGGGAGGGGATGTGTGTCTCAGGGGGAGGGGAGATTGTCACAGGGGGAGGGGACAGTGTCCCAGGGGGAGGGGAGAGTGTCCGGGGGGTAGGGGAGAGTTTCCCGAGAGGAGGGGAGAGTGTCCCGAGGGGAGGGGAGAGTGTCCCGGGGGGAGGCGAGAGTGTCTCAGGAGGAGAGGAGAGTGTCCCGGGAGGAGGGGAGAGTGTCACGGGGGGAGGGGAGAGTGTCCCGGGGGGAGGGGAGAGTATCCCGGGGGGAAGGGAGAGTGTCTCGGGGGGAGGGGTGAATGTCTCGGGGGGAGGGGAGGGGAGCATGTCTCGGTGGGTGGGGAGTGGTGAGTGTCTCGGGGGGAGGGGAGAGTGTCTCGGGGGGAGGGGAGAGTGTCCCGGGGGGAAGGAAGAGTGTCCCGGGGGAGGGGAGAGTGTCCCGGGGGGAGGGGAGAGTGTCCCGGGGGGAGGGGAGGGGAGGGTGTCCGGGGGGAGAGGAGTGTGTCTCGGGGGTGGGGAGGGGAGAGTGTCCCAGGGGGGAGGGGAGAGTATCCCGGGGGGAGAGAAGAGTGTCTTGGGGGGAGGGGAGAGTGTCCCGAGGGGAGGGGAGAGTGTCCCGGGGGGAGGAAAGAGTGTCTCCGGGGGAGGGGAGAGTGTCCCGGGAGGAGGGGAGAGTGTCACGAGGTGAGGGGAGAGTGTCCCGGGGGGAGGCGAGAGTGTCTCGGGGGGAGATGAGAGTGTCCCGGGAGGAGGTGAGAGTGTCACGGGGGGAGGGGAGAGTGTCCCGGAGGGAGTGGAGAGTGTCCCGGGGGCAAGAGAGAGTGTCTCGGGGCGAGGGGAGTATGTATCGTGGGGAGGGGAGGGGAGAGTGTCTCGGGGGGAGGGGAGTGGTGAGTGTCTCGGGGGGAGGGAAGGTGTCTCAGGGGGAGGCGAGAGTGTCTCAGATGGAGGGTAGAGTGTCCCCGGGGGAGGGGAGAGTGTCCCGGGGGAGCGGAGAGTGTCTCAGGGTGAGGGGAGAGTGTCCCAGGGGGAGGGGAGAGTGTCCCAGGGGGAGGGGAAAGTGTCCGGGGGGCGGGGAGAATGTCTCGGGGGGAGGGGAGAATGTCTCGGGGGGAGGGGAGAGTGTCTCTGGGGGAGGGGAGAGTGTCTCGGGGGAGGGGAGAGTTATCTCGGGGGGAGGGGAGAATGTCTCGGGGGGAGGGGAGAGTGTCTCTGGGGGAGGGGAGAGTGTCTCGGGGGAGGAGAGAGTGTCTCAGGGGGAGGGGAGAGTGTCCGGGGGGCGGGGAGAGTGTCTCGGGGGGAGGGGAGAATGTCTCGGGGGGAGGGGAGAGTGTCTCTGGGGGAGGGGAGAGTGTCTCGGGGGAGGAGAGAGTGTCTCAGGGGGAGGGGAGAGAGTCTCGGGGGAGGGGAGAGTTATCTCGGGGGGAGGGTAGAGTGTCTCGGGAGGAGGGGAGGGGAGAGTGTCTCGGGGGGAGGGGATTGGAGAGTGTCTCGGGGGGAGGGGAAGGGAGAGTGTCCCGGGGGAAGGGGAGGGGAGAGTGTCCCGGGGGGAGGGGAGGGGAGTGTGTCCCGGGGGTTGGGGAGGCGAGTGTGTTCCGGGGGGAGGGGAGGGGAGAGTGTCTCGAGGGGAGTGGAGAGTTTCCCAGGGGGAGGGGAGGGGAGAGTGTCTCGGGGGGAGGGGAGAGTGTCCCGAGGGGAGGGGATAGTTTCCCGGGGGGAGGGGCGAGTGTCTCGGGGGGAGGGGAGAGTGTCCCGGGGGGAGGGGAGAGTGTCCCGGGGGGAGGGGTGAGTGTCTGGGGGGAGGGGGGAGTGTCCCGGGGGGAGGGGAGAGTGTCCCGGGGGGAGGGGAGAGTGTTTCCCGGGGGGGAGGGGAGAGTGTCTCGGGGGGGAGGGGAGAGTGTCCTGAGGAGAGGGGAGGGGAGAGTGTCCCGGGAGGAGGGGTGAGTGTCCCGGGGGGAGGGGAGAGTGTCCCGGGGGGAAGGGAGAGTGTCCCGAGGGGAGCGGAGTGTGTCCCAAGGGGAGGGCAGAGTGTCTGGGGGGAGGGGAGGGGAGAGTGTCCCGGGGGGGAGGGGAGAGTATCCCGGGGGGAGGAGAGAGTGTCCCGGGGGGAGGGGAGAGTATCTCGGGGGGAGGGGAGTGGAGAGTGTCTCGGGGGGAGGGGAGTGGTGAGTGTCTCGGGGGGAGGGGAGGGTGTCTCAGGGGGAGGCGAGAGTGTCCCGGGGGTAGCGGAGAGTGTCTCAGGGTGAGGGGAGAGTGTCCCAGGGGGAGGGGAGAGTGTCCCAGGGGGAGGGGAAAGTGTCCGGGGGGCGGGGAGAATGTCTCGGGGGGAGGGGAGAGTGTCTCGGGGGGAGGGGAGAATGTCTCGGGGGGAGGGGAGAGTGTCTCTGGGGGAGGGGAGAGTGTCTCGGGGGAGGGGAGAGTGTCTCAGGGGGAGGGGAGAGAGTCTCGGGGGAGGGGAGAGTTATCTCTGGGGGAGGGGAGAGTGTCTCGGGGCGAGGGGAGTGTGTCTCGGGGGAGGGTAGAGTGTCTCGGGAGGAGGGGAGGGGAGAGTGTCTCGGGGGGAGGGGATTGGAGAGTGTCTCGGGGGGAGGGGAAGGGAGAGTGTCCCAGGGGAAGGGGAGGGGAGAGTGTCCCGGGGGGAGGGGAGGGGAGTGTGTCCCGGGGGTTGGGGAGGCGAGTGTGTTCCGGGGGGAGGGGAGGGGAGAGTGTCTCGAGGGGAGTGGAGAGTTTCCCAGGGGGAGGGGAGGGGAGAGTGTCTCGGGGGGAGGGGAGAGTGTCCCGAGGGGAGGGGAGAGTTTCCCGGGGGGAGGGGCGAGTGTCTCGGGGGTAGGGGAGAGGGTCCCGGGGGGAGGGGAGTGTGTCCCGGGGGGAGGGGTGAGTGTCTGGGGGGAGGGTGGAGTGTCCCGGGGGGAGGGGAGAGTGTCCCGGGGGGAGGGGAGAGTGTTTCCAGGGGGGGAGGGGAGAGTGTCTCGGGGGGGAGGGGAGAGTGTCCTGAGGAGAGTGGAGGGGAGAGTGTCCCGGGGGGAGGGGTGAGTGTCCCGGGGGGAGGGGAGAGTGTCCCGGGGGGAAGGGAGAGTGTCCCGAGGGGAGCGGAGTGTGTCCCAAGGGGAGGGGAGAGTGTCTGGGGGGGAGGGGAGGGGAGAGTGTCCCGGGGGGGAGGGGAGAGTATCCCGGGGGGAGGGGAGAGTATCTCGGGGGGAGGGGAGGGGAGAGTGTCTCGGGGGGAGGGGAGTGGTGAGTGTCTCGGGGGGAGGGGAGGGTGTCTCAGGGGGAGGCGAGAGTGGCTCAGATGGAGGGGAGAGTGTCTCAGGGGGAGGGGAGAGGGTCACGGGGGAAGGGGAGAGTGTCTCGGGGGGAGGGCAGAGTGTCTCGGGGGGAGGGCAGAGTGTCTCGGGGGGAGGGGAGAGTGTCCCGGGGGGAGCGGAGAGTGTCTCAGGGGGAGGGGAGAGTGTCCCAGGGGGAGGGGAGAGTGTCCCAGGGGGAGGGGAGAGTGTCTCGGGGGGGAGGGGAGAATGTCTCGGGGGGAGGGGAGAGTGTCTCTGGGAGAGGGGAGTGTGTCTCGGGGGAGGGGATAGTGTCTCAGGGGGAGGGGAGAGAGTCTCGGGGGAGGGAAGAGTGTCTCGGGGGGAGGGGAGAGTGTCTCGGGGTGAGGGGAGAGTGTCTCGGGAGGAGGGGAGGGGAGAGTGTCTCGGGGGGAGGGGATTGGAGAGTGTCTCGGGGGGAGGGGAAGGGAGAGTGTCCCGGGGGAAGGGGAGGGGAGAGTGTCCCGGAGGGAGGGGAGGGGAGTGTGTCCCGGGGGTTGGCGAGGCGAGTGTGTTCCGGGGGGAGGGGAGGGGAGAGTGTCTCGAGGGGAGTGGAGAGTTTCCCAGGGGGAGGGGAGGGGAGAGTGTCTCGGGGGGAGGGGAGAGTGTCCCGAGGGGAGGGGATAGTTTCCCGGGGGGAGGGGCGAGTGTCTCGGGGGGAGGGGAGAGGGTCCCGGGGGGAGGGGAGAGTGTCCTGGGGGGAGGGGTGAGTGTCTGGGGGGAGGGGGGAGTGTCCCGGGGGGAGGGGAGAGTGTCCCGGGGGGAGGGGAGAGTGTTTCCCGGGGGGGAGGGGAGAGTGTCTCGGGGGGGAGGGGAGAGTGTCCTGAGGAGAGGGGAGGGGAGAGTGTCCCGGGAGGAGGGGTGAGTGTCCCGGGGGGAGGGGAGAGTGTCCCGGGGGGAAGGGAGAGTGTCCCGAGGGGAGCGGAGTGTGTCCCAAGGGGAGGGCAGAGTGTCTGGGGGGGAGGGGAGGGGAGAGTGTCCCGGGGGGGAGGGGAGAGTATCCCGGGGGGAGGAGAGAGTGTCCCGGGGGGAGGGGAGAGTATCTCGGGGGGAGGGGAGTGGAGAGTGTCTCGGGGGGAGGGGAGTGGTGAGTGTCTCGGGGGGAGGGGAGGGTGTCTCAGGGGGAGGCGAGAGTGTCTCAGATGGAGGGGAGAGTGTCCCCGGGGGAGGGGAGAGTGTCCCGGGGGTAGCGGAGAGTGTCTCAGGGTGAGGGGAGAGTGTCCCAGGGGGAGGGGAGAGTGTCCCATGGGGAGGGGAAAATATCCGGGGGGCGGGGAGAGTGTCTCGGGGGGAAGGGAGAATGTCTCGGGGGGAGGGGAGAGTGTCTCTGGGGGAGGGGAGAGTGTCTCGGGGGAGGGGAGAGTGTCTCAGGGGGAGGGGAGAGAGTCTCGGGGGAGGGGAGAGTTATCTCTGGGGGAGGGGAGAGTGTCTCGGGGCGAGGGGAGTGTGTCTCGGGGGAGGGTAGAGTGTCTCGGGAGGAGGGGAGGGGAGAGTGTCTCGGGGGGAGGGGATTGGAGAGTGTCTCGGGGGGAGGGGAAGGGAGAGTGTCCCGGGGGAAGGGGAGGGGAGAGTGTCCCGGGGGGAGGGGAGGGGAGTGTGTCCCGGGGGTTGGGGAGGCGAGTGTGTTCCGGGGGGAGGGGAGGGGAGAGTGTCTCGAGGGGAGTGGAGAGTTTCCCAGGGGGAGGGGAGGGGAGAGTGTCTCGGGGGGAGGGGAGAGTGTCCCGAGGGGAGGGGAGAGTTTCCCGGGGGGAGGGGCGAGTGTCTCGGGGGTAGGGGAGAGGGTCCCGGGGGGAGGGGAGAGTGTCCCGGGGGGAGGGGTGAGTGTCTGGGGGGAGGGTGGAGTGTCCCGGGGGGAGGGGAGAGTGTCCCGGGGGGAGGGGAGAGTGTTTCCCGGGGGGGAGGGGAGAGTGTCTCGGGGGGGAGGGGAGAGTGTCCTGAGGAGAGTGGAGGGGAGAGTGTCCCGGGGGGAGGGGTGAGTGTCCCGGGGGGAGGGGAGAGTGTCCCGGGGGGAAGGGAGAGTGTCCCGAGGGGAGCGGAGTGTGTCCCAAGGGGAGGGGAGAGTGTCTGGGGGGGAGGGGAGGGGAGAGTGTCCCGGGGGGGAGGGGAGAGTATCCCGGGGGGAGGGGAGAGTATCTCGGGGGGAGGGGAGGGGAGAGTGTCTCGGGGGGAGGGGAGTGGTGAGTGTCTCGGGGGGAGGGGAGGGTGTCTCAGGGGGAGGCGAGAGTGGCTCAGATGGAGGGGAGAGTGTCTCAGGGGGAGGGGAGAGTGTCTCGGGGGAAGGGGAGAGTGTCTCGGGGGGAGGGCAGAGTGTCTCGGGGGGAGGGGAGAGTGTCCCGGGGGGAGCGG
Organism: Pristiophorus japonicus; assembly: GCF_044704955.1. NCBI lineage: Eukaryota > Metazoa > Chordata > Chondrichthyes > Pristiophoridae > Pristiophorus > Pristiophorus japonicus. The sequence goes on along the minus strand of NW_027254858.1, from coordinate 115,981 downwards.
AGAGTGTCTCAGGGGGAGGGGAGAGTGTCCCAGGGGGAGGGGAGAGTGTCCCAGGGGGAGGGGAGAGTGTCCGGGGGGCGGGGAGAGTGCCTCGGGGGGGAGGGGAGAATGTCTCGGGGGGAGGGGAGAGTGTCTCTGGGAGAGGGGAGTGTGTCTCGGGGGAGGGGATAGTGTCTCAGGGGGAGGGGAGAGAGTCTCGGGGGAGGGAAGAGTGTCTCGGGGGGAGGGGAGAGTGTCTCGGGGTGAGGGGAGAGTGTCTCGGGGGGAACAGAGAGTGTCTCGGGAGGAGGGGAGGGGAGAGTGTCTCGGGGGGAGGGGAGGGGAGAGTGTCCCGGGGGGAGGGGAGGGGAGAGTGTCCCGGGGGGAGGGGAGGGGAGTGTGTCCCGGGGGTTGGGGAGGCGAGTGTGTTCCGGGGGGAGGGGAGGGGAGAGTGTCTCGGTGGGTAGGGAGTGGTGAGTGTCTCGGGGGGAGGGGAGGGTATCTCAGGGAGAGGCGAGAGTGTCTCAGATGGAGGGGAGAGTGTCTCGGGGGGAGGGGAGAGTGTCTCGGGGGGAGGGCAGAGTGTCTCGGGAAAGGGGAGAGTGTCCCGGGGGGAGCGGAGAGTGTCTCAGGGGGAGGGGAGAGTGTCCCAGGGGGAGGGGAGTGTGTCCCAGGGGGAGGGGAGAGTGTCCGGGGGACGGGGAGAGTGTCTCGGGGGGAGGGGAGAATGTCTCGGGGGGAGGGGAGAGTGTCCCGGGGGGAAGGGCGAGTGTCCCGGGATGTGGGGAGAGTGTCCCGTAAGGGAGGGGAGAGTGTCCCGGGGGGAGGCGAGAGTGTCGCGGGAGGAGGAGAGAGTGTCACGGGGGGAGGGGAGAGTGTCCCGGGGGAGGGGAGAGTGTCCCGGGGGGAAGGGAGAGTGTCCCGGGAGAGGGGAGAGTGTCCCGGGGGGAGGGGAGAGTGTCCCGGGGGGAGGGGAGGGGAGGGTGTCCGGGGGGAAGGGGAGAGTGTCTCGGGGGTGGGGAGGGGAGAGTGTCCCGGGGGGGAGGGGAATGTATCCCGGGGGGAGGGAAGAGTGTCTTGGGGGGAGGGGAGAGTGTCTCAGGGCGAGGGGAGAGTGTCCGGGGGGGAGGGGAGAGTGTCCCGAGAGGAGGGGAGAGTGTCCCGAGGGGAGGGGAGAGTGTCCCGGGGGGAGGAAAGAGTGTCTCCGGGGGAGGGGAGAGTGTCCCGGGAGGAGGGGAGAGTGTCACGAGGTGAGCGGAGAGTGTCCCGGGGGGAGGCGAGAGTGTCTCGGGGGGAGATGAGAGTGTCCCGGGGGCAGGGGAGAGTGTCCCGGGGGGAGGGGAGAGTGTCACGGGGGGAGGGGAGAGTGTCCCGGAGGGAGGGGAGTATGTCTCGGGGGGAGGGGAGGGGAGAGTGTCTCGGGGGGAGGGGAGTGGTGAGTGTCTCGGGGGGAGGGGAGGGTGTCTCAGGGGGAGGCGAGAGTGTCCCAGGGGGAGGGGAGAGTGTCTCGGGGTGAGTGGAGTATGTCTCGGGGGGAGGGGAGGGGAGAGTGTCTCGGGGGGAGGGGAGTGGTGAGTGTCTCGGGGGGAGGGGAGAGTGTCCCGGGGGGAGGGGAGAGTGTCCCAGGGGGAGGGGAAAGTGTCCGGGGGGTGGGGAGAGTGTCTCGGGGGGAGGGGAGAATGTCTCGGGGGGAGGGGAGAGTGTCTCTGGGGGAGGGGAGAGTGTCTCGGTGGAGGGGAGAGTGTCTCAGGGGGAGGGGAGACAGTCTCGGGGGAGGGGAGAGTGTCTCGGGGGGAGGGGAGAGTGTCTCGGGGGGAGGGGAGAGTGTCTCGGGGAGAGGGGAGAATGTCCCGAGAGGAGGGGAGAGTGTCCCGAGGGGAGGGGATAGTGTCCCGAGGGGAGGGGAGAGTGTCCCGGGCGGAGGGGAGGGGAGAGTGCCCCAGGGGGAGGGGAGGGGAGAGTGTCCCGGGGGAAGGGGAGGGGAGTGTGTCCCGGCGTGAGGGGAGGGGAGTGTCTTCCGGGGGGAGGGGAGGGGAGAGTGACCCGAGGGGAGTGGAGAGTTTCACAGCATGAGTGGAGGGGAGAGTGTCCCGAGGGGAGTGGAGAGTGTCTCGGGGGGAGGGCAGAGTGTCTCGGGGGGAGGGGAGAGTGTCCCGGGGGGAGCGGAGAGTGTCTCAGGGGGAGAGGAGAGTGTCCCAGGGGGAGGGGAGAGTGAACGGTGGTCGAGGAGAGTGTCTCGGGGGGAGGGGAAAATGTCTCGGAGGGAGGGGAGAGTGTCTCGGTGGAGGGGAGAGTGTCTCAGGGGGAGGGGAGACAGTCTCGGGGGAGGGGAGAGTGTCTCGGGGGGAGGGGAGAGTGTCTCGGGGGGAGGGGAGAATGTCCCGAGAGGAGGGGAGAGTGTCCCGAGGGGAGGGGATAGTGTCCCGAGGGGAGGGGAGAGTGTCCCGGGCGGAGGGGAGGGGAGAGTGTCCCGGGGGGAGGGGTGGGGAGAGTGTCCCGGGGGGAGGGGAGGGGAGTGTGTCCCGGCGTGAGGGGAGGGGAGTGTGTTCCGGGGGGAGGGGAGGGGAGAGTGTCCCGAGGGGAGTGGAGAGTTTCCCAGCGGGAGTGGAGGGGAGAGTGTCCCGAGGGGAGGGGAGAGTGTCCCGAGGGGAGGGGCGAGAGTCCCACGGGGAGGGGAGAGTGTCTCGGGGGGAGGGGAGAGTGTCCCGGGGGGAGGGGAGAGTGTCCCGGGTGGAGTGGAGAGTGTCCCTGGGGGAGGATTGAGTGTCCCGGGGGGAGGGGAGAGTGTCTCGGGTGGAGGGGAGAGTGTCCCGGGAGGAGGGGAGAGTGACCCGGGGGGAGGGGAGAGTGTCTCGGCGGGGAGGGGAGAGTGTCCCGAGGAGAGGGGAGGGGAGAGTGTCCCGGGGGGAGGGGAGAGTGTCACGGGGGGAGGGGAGAGTGTCCCGGGGGGAGGGGAGAGTGTCTCAGGCGGAGGGGAGAGTGTCCCGTGGGGAGGCGAGAGTGTCCCGGGAGGAGGCGAGAGTGTCCCGGGAAGAGGGGAGAGTGTCCCGGGGGGAAGGGAGAGTGTCCCGGAAGGTGGTGAGAGTGTCCCGGGGTGAGTGGAGAGTGTCTCGGGGGGAGGGGAGAGTGTCTCGGGGGAGGTGAGAGTGTCCCGGGGGGAAGAGAGAGTGTCCCGGGGGGAGGGGAGAGTGTCTCGGGGGGAGGGGAAAATGTCTGGGAGGGAGGGGAGAGTGTCTCGGTGGAGGGGAGAGTGTCTCAGGGGGAGGGGAGACAGTCTCGGGGGAGGGGAGAGTGTCTCGGGGGGAGGGGAGAGTGTCTCGGGGGGAGGGGAGAATGTCCCGAGAGGAGGGGAGAGTGTCCCGAGGGGAGGGGATAGTGTCCCGAGGGGAGGGGAGAGTGTCTCGGGCGGAGGGGAGGGGAGAGTGTCCCGGGGGGAGGGGAGGGGAGAGTGTCCCGGGGGGAGGGGAGGGGAGTGTGTCCCGGCGTGAGGGGAGGGGAGTGTGTTCCGGGGGGAGGGGAGGGGAGAGTGTCCCGAGGGGAGTGGAGAGTTTCCCAGCGGGAGTGGAGGGGAGAGTGTCCCGAGGGGAGGGGCGAGAGACCCGTGGGGAGGGGAGAGTGTCTCGGGGGGAGGGGATAGTGTCCCGGGTGGAGTGGAGAGTGTCCCGGGGGGAGGATTGAGTGTCCCGGGGGGAGGGGAGAGTGTCTCGGGTGGAGGGGAGAGTGTCCCGGGAGGAGGGGAGAGTGACCCGGGGGGAGGGGAGAGTGTCTCGGGGGTGGGGAGGGGAGAGTGTCCCGGGGGGGAGGGGAGAGTATCCCGGGGGGAGGGAAGAGTGTCTTGGAGGGAGGGGATGTGTGTCTCAGGGGGAGGGGAGATTGTCACAGGGGGAGGGGACAGTGACCCAGGGGGAGGGGAGAGTGTCCGGGGGGTAGGGGAGAGTTTCCCGAGAGGAGGGGAGAGTGTCCCGAGGGGAGGGGAGAGTGTCCCGGGGGGAGGCGAGAGTGTCTCGGGGGGAGGAGAGAGTGTCCCGGGGGGAGGGGAGAGTATCTCGGGGGGAGGAGAGAGTGTCTCGGGGGTGGGGAGGGGAGAGTGTCCCGGGGGGGAGGGGGGAGTATCCCGGGGGGAGGGAAGAGTGTCTTGGGGGGAGGGGATGTGTGTCTCAGGGGGAGGGGAGATTGTCACAGGGGGAGGGGACAGTGTCCCAGGGGGAGGGGAGAGTGTCCGGGGGGTAGGGGAGAGTTTCCCGAGAGGAGGGGAGAGTGTCCCGAGGGGAGGGGAGAGTGTCCCGGGGGGAGGCGAGAGTGTCCCGGGGGGAGGGGAGAGTATCTCGGGGGGAGGAGAGAGTGTCTCGGGGAGAGGGGAGAATGTCTCGGGGGGAGGGGAGAGTGTCTCGGGGGGAGGGGAGAATGTCTCGGAGGGAGGGGAGAGTGTCTCTGGGGGAGGGGAGAGTGTCTCGGTGGAGGGGAGAATGTCCCGAGAGGAGGGGAGAGTGTCCCGAGGGGAGGGGCGAGAGTCCCGTGGGGAGGGGAGAGTGTCTCGGGGGGAGGGGAGAGTGTCCCGGGGGGAGTGGAGAGTGTCCCGGGGGGAGGATTGAGTGTCCCGGGGGGAGGGGAGAGTGTCTCGGGTGGAGGGGAGAGTGTCCCGGGAGGAGGGGAGAGTGACCCGGGGGGAGGGGAGAGTGTCTCGGCGGGGAGGGGAGAGTGTCCCGAGGAGAGGGGAGGGGAGAGTGTCCCGGGGGGAGGGGAGAGTGTCACGGGGGGAGGGGAGAGTGTCCCGGGGGGAGGGGAGAGTGTCACGAGGGGAGGGGAGAGTGTCTCAGGCGGAGGGGAGAGTGTCCCGTGGGGAGGCGAGAGTGTCGCGGGAGGAGGGGAGAGTGTCACGGGGGGAGGGGAGAGTGTCCCGGGGGGAGGGGAGAGTGTCCCGGGGGGAAGGGAGAGTGTCCCGGAAGGTGGGGAGAGTGTCCCAGGGTGAGTGGAGAGTGTCTCGGGGGGAGGGGAGAGTGTCTCGGGGGAGGTGAGAGTGTCCCGGGGGGAAGGGAGAGTGTCCCGGGGGAGGGGAGAGTGTCTCGGGGGGAGGGCAGAGTGTCTCGGGGGGAGGGGAGAGTGTCCCAGGGGGAGGGGAGAGTGGCTCAGATGGAGGGGAGAGTGTCTCAGGGGGAGGGGAGAGTGTCACGGGGGGAGGGGAGAGTGTCTCGGGGGGAGGGCGGAGTGTCTCGGGGGGAGGGGAGAGTGTCCCGGGGGGAGCGGAGAGTGTCCCAGGGGGAGGGGAGAGTGTCTCGGTGGAGGGGAGAGTGTCATGAGGGGAGGGGAGAGTGTCTCAGGCGGAGGGGAGAGTGTCCCGAGGGGAGGGGCGAGAGTCCCGTGGGGAGGGGAGAGTGTCTCTGGGGGAGGGGAGAGTGTCCCGGGGGGAGTGGAGAGTGTCCCGGGGGGAGTGGAGAGTGTCCCGGGGGGAGGGGAGAGTGTCTCGGGAGGAGGGGAGAGTGTCACGGGGGGAGGGGAGAGTGTCCCGGGGGGAGGGGAGAGTGTCCCGAGGAGAGGGGAGGGGAGAGTGTCCCGGAAGGTGGGGAGAGTGTCCCGGAAGGTGGGGAGAGTGTCCCGGGGGGAGGGGAGGGTGTCTCAGCGCGAGGCGAGAGTAGCTCAGATGGAGGGGAGAGTGTCTCAGGGGGAGGGGAGAGTGTCACGGGGGGAGGGGAGAGTGTCTCGGGGGGAGGGCAGAGTGTCTCGGGGGGAGGGGAGAGTGTCCCGGGGGGAGCGGAGAGTGTCTCGGGGGAGGGGAGAGTGTCTCGGTGGAGGGGAGAGTGTCTTAGGGGGAGGGGAGACAGTCTCGGGGGAGGGGAGAGTGTCTCGGGGGGAGGGGAGAGTGTCTCGGGGGGAGGGGAGAATGTCCCGAGAGGAGGGGAGAGTGTCCCGAGGGGAGGGGATAGTGTCCCGAGGGGAGTGGAGAGTGTCCCGGGCGGAGGGGAGGGGAGAGTGTCCCGGGGGGAGGGGAGGGGAGAGTGTCCCGGGGGGAGGGGAGGGGAGTGTGTCCCGGCGTGAGGGGAGGGGAGTGTGTTCCGGGGGGAGGGGAGAGGAGAGTGTCCCGAGGGGAGTGGAGAGTTTCCCGAGGGGAGGGGCGAGAGTCCCGTGGGGAGGGGAGAGTGTCTCGGGGGGAGGGGAGAGTGTCTCGGGGGGAGGGGAGACTGTCCCGGGGGGAGGGGAGAGTGTCTCGGCGGGGAGGGGAGAGTGTCCCGAGGAGAGGGGAGGGGAGAGTGTCCCGGGGGGGAGGGGAGAGTGTCACGGGGGGAGGGGAGAGTGTCCCGGGGGGAGGGGAGAGTGTCACGAGGGGAGGGGAGAGTGTCTCAGGCGGAGGGGAGAGTGTCCCGGGGGGAAGGGAGAGTGTCCCGGAAGGTGGGGAGAGTGTCCCGGGGGGGAGGGGAGTGTGTCTCGGGGGGAGGGGAGGGGAGAGTGTTCCGGGGGGATGGGAGAGTGTCCCGGGGGACGTGAGAGTGTCCCGGGGGGAAGGGAGAGTGTCTCGGGGGGAAGGGAGAGTGTCCCGGGGGGAGTGGAGAGTGTCTCGGGGGGAGGGGAGAGTGTCTCGGGGGGAAGGGAGAGTGTCCCGGGGTGAGTGGAGAGTGTCTCGGGGGGAGGGGAGAGTGTCTCGGGGGAGGTGAGAGTGTCCCGGGGGGAAGGGAGAGTGTCCCGGGGGAGGGGAGAGTGTCCCGGGGGGAGGGGAGAGTGTCTCGGGGATGGGGAGGGGAGAGTGTCCCGGGGGGGGGGAGGGGAGAGTATCCCGGGGGGAGGGAAGAGTGTCTTGGGGGGAGGGGATGTGTGTCTCAGGGGGAGGGGAGATTGTCACAGGGGGAGGGGACAGTGTCCCAGGGGGAGGGGAGAGTGTCCGGGGGGTAGGGGAGAGTTTCCCGAGAGGAGGGGAGAGTGTCACGGGAGAGGGGAGAGTGTCCCGGGGGGGAGGGGAGAGTGTCCCGGGGGGAGGGGAGGGGAGGGTGTCCGGGGGGAGGGGAGAGTGTCTCGGGGGTGGGGAGGGGAGAGTGTCCCGGGGGGGAGGGGACAGTATCCCGGGGGGAGGGAAGAGTGTCTTGGGGGGAGGGGAGAGTGTCTCAGGGGGAGGGGAGAGTGTCCGGGGGGGAGGGGAGAGTGTCCCGAGAGGAGGGGAGAGTGTCCCGAGGGGAGGAAAGAGTGTCTCCGGGGGAGGGGAGAGTGTCCCGGGAGGAGGGGAGAGTGTCACGAGGTGAGCGGAGAGTTTCCCGGGGGGAGGCGAGAGTGTCTCGGGTGGAGATGAGAGTGTCCCAGGGGGAGGGGAGAGTGTCTCGGGGTGAGGGGAGTATGTCTCGGGGGGAGGGGAGAGTGTCCCGGAGGGAGTGGAGAGTGTCCCGGGGGGAGGGGAGGGTGTCTCAGGGGGAGGTGAGAGTGTCCCAGGGGGAGGGGAGAGTGTCTCGGGGTGAGGGGAGTATGTCTCGGGGGGAGGGGAGGGGAGTGTGTCTCGGGGGGAGGGGAGTGGTGAGTGTCTCGGGGGGAGGCGAGAGTGTCCCGGGGGGAGGGGAGAGTGTCCCAGGGGGAGGGGAAAGTGTCCGGGGGGCGGGGAGAGTGTCTCGGGGGGAGGGAAGAATGTCTCGGGGGGAGGGGAGAGTGTCTCGGTGGAGGGGAGAGTGTCTCTGGGGGAGGGGAGAGTGTCTCGGTGGAGGGGAGAGTGTCTCAGGGGGAGGGGAGACAGTCTCGGGGGAGGGGGGAGTGTCTCGGGGGGAGGGGAGAGTGTCTCGGGGAGAGGGGAGAGTGTCCCGAGGGGAGGGGATAGTGTCCCGAAGGGAGGGGAGAGTGTCCCGGGCGGAGGGGAGGGGAGAGTGTCCCGGGGGGAGGGGAGGGGAGAGTGTCCCGGGGGGAGGGGAGGGGAGTGTGTCCCGGCGTGAGGGGAGGGGAGTGTGTTCCGGGGGGAGGGGAGGGGAGAGTGTCCCGAGGGGAGTGGAGAGTTTCCCAGCGGGAGTGGAGGGGAGAGTGTCCCGAGGGGAGGGGAGAGTGTCCCGAGGGGAGGGGCGAGAGTCCCGGGGGGAGGGGAGAGTGTCTCGGGGGGAGGGGAGAGTGTCCCGGGGGGAGGGGAGAGTGTCACGGGGGGAGGGGAGAGTGTCTCGGGGGGAGGGGAGAGTGTCCCGGGGGGAGGGGAGAGTGTCTCGGGGGGAGGGGAGAGTGTCCCGAGGGGAGGGGCGAGAGTCCCGGGGGGAGGGGAGAGTGTCTCGGGGGGAGGGGAGAGTGTCCCGGAGGGAGGAGAGAGTGTCTCGGGGGGAGGGCAGAGTGTCTCGGGGGGAGGGGAGAGTGTCCCGGGGGGAGGGGAGAGTGTCCCGAGGACAGGGGAGGGGAGAGTGTCCCGGGGGGAGGGGAGTGGTGAGTGTCTCGGGGGGAGGGGAGGGTGTCTCAGCGGGAGGCGAGAGTGGCTCAGATGGAGGGGAGAGTGTCTCAGGGGGAGGGGAGAGTGTCTCGGGGGGAGGGCAGAGTGTCTCGGGGGGAGGGGAGAGTGTCTCGGGGGGAGCGGAGAGTGTCCCAGGGGGAGGGGAGGGGAGAGTGTCCCGAGGGGAGGGGAGAGTTTCCCAGCGGGAGTGGAGGGGAGAGTGTCCCGAGGGGAGGGGAGAGTGTCCCGAGGGGAGGGGCGAGAGTCCCGTGGGGAGGGGAGAGTGTCTCGGGGGGAGGGGAGAGTGTCCCGGGGGGAGTGGAGAGTGTCCCGAGGGGAGGGGAGAGTGTCTCGGGGGGAGGGGAGAGTGTCTCGGGTGGAGGGGAGAGTGTCTCGGTGGGAGGGAAGAGTGTCTCGGGGGGAGGAGAGAGTGTCCCGGGGGGAGGATTGAGTGTCCCGGGGGGAGGGGAGAGTGTCTCGGGGGGAGGGGAGAGTGTCTCGGGTGGAGGGGAGAGTGTCCCGGGAGGAGGGGAGAGTGACCCGGGGGGAGGGGAGAGTGTCTCGGCGGGGAGGGGAGAGTGTCACGAGGGGAGGGGAGAGTGTCCCAGGGGGAGGGGAGAGTGTCCGGGGGGTAGGGGAGAGTTTCCCGAGAGGAGGGGCGAGTGTCCCGGGGGGAGGCGAGAGTGTCTCGGGGGGAGGAGAGAGTGTCCCGAGGAGAGGGGAGAATGTCTCGGGGGGAGGGGAGAGTATCTCGGGGGGAGGAGAGAGTGTCTCGGGGAGAGGGGAGAATGTCTCGGGGGGAGGGGAGGGGAGAGTGTCTCGGGGGGAGGGGAGGGGTGAGTGTCTCGGGGGGAGGGGAGGGTGTCTCAGCGGGAGGCGAGAGTGGCTCAGATGGAGGGGAGAGTGTCTCAGGGGGAGGGGAGAGTGTCACGGGGGGAGGGGAGAGTGTCTCGGGGTGAGGGGAAAATGTCTCGGAGGGAGGGGAGAGTGTCTCTGGGGGAGGGGAGAGTGTCTCGGTGGAGGGGAGAGTGTCTCAGGGGGAGGGGAGACAGTCTCGGGGGAGGGGAGAGTGTCTCGGGGGGAGGGGAGAGTGTCTCGGGGGGAGGGGAGAGTGTCCCGGGGCGAGGGGAGAGTGTCTCGGGGGGAGGGGAGAATGTCCCAAGAGGAGGGGAGAGTGTCCCGAGGGGAGGGGATAGTGTCCCGAGGGGAGGGGAGAGTGTCCCGGGCGGAGGGGAGGGGAGAGTGTCCCGGGGGGAGGGGAGGGGAGAGTGTCCCGGGGGGAGGGGAGGGGAGTGTGTCCCGGCGTGAGGGGAGGGGAGTGTGTTCCGGGGGGAGGGGAGGGGAGAGTGTCCCGAGGGGAGTGGAGAGTTTCCCAGCGGGAGTGGAGGGGAGAGTGTCCCGAGGGGAGGGGAGAGTGTCCCGAGGGGAGGGGCGAGAGTCCCGTGGGGAGGGGAGAGTGTCTCGGGGGGAGGGGCGAGAGTCCCGGGGGGGTGGGGAGAGTGTCCCGAGGAGAGTGGAGGGGAGAGTGTCCCGGGGGGAGGGGAGAGTGTCCCGAGGGGAGCGGAGTGTGTCTCAAGAAGAGGGAAGAGTGTCCCGGGGGGAGGGGAGAGTGTCCCGGGGGGAGGGGAGAGTGTCCCGGGGGGAGGGGAGGGGAGAGTGTCCCGGGGGGAGGGGAGGGGAGAGTGTCCCGGGGGGAGGGGAGAGTGTCTCGGGGGGAGGGGAGGGGAGAGTGTCCCGGGGGGGAGGGGAGAGTATCCCGGGGGGAGGAGAGACTGTCCCGGGGGGAGGGGAGAGTATCCCGGGGGGAGGGGTGAGTGTCCCGGGGGGAGGGGAGAGTGTCTCAGGGGGAGGGGAGAGTGTCCCAGGGGGAGGGGAGAGTGTCCCAGGGGGAGGGGAGAGTGTCCGGGAGGGAGGGGAGAGTGTCCCGAGAGGAGGGGAGAGTGTCCCGGGGGGAGGGGAGAGTGCCTCGGGGGGAGGGGAGAGTGTCTCGGGGGGAGGGGAGAATGTCTCGGGGGGAGGGGAGGGGAGAGTGTCCCGGGGGGAGGGGAGAGTGTCACGGGGGGAGGGGAGAGTGTCTCGGGGGGAGGGCAGAGTGTCTCGGGGGGAGGGGAGAGTGTCCCGGGGGGAGCGGAGAGTGTCTCAGGAGGAGGGGAGAGTGTCCCAGGGGGAGGGGAGAGTGTCCCGGGGGGAGGGGAGGGGAGAGTGTCCCGGGGGGAGGGGAGGGGAGAGTGTCCCGGGGGGAGGGGAGAGTGTCTCGGGGGGAGGGGAGGGGAGAGTGTCCCGGGGGGGAGGGGAGAGTATCCCGGGGGGAGGAGAGACTGTCCCGGGGGGAGGGGAGAGTATCCCGGGGGGAGGGGTGAGTGTCCCGGGGGGAGGGGAGAGTGTCTCAGGGGGAGGGGAGAGTGTCCCAGGGGGAGGGGAGAGTGTCCCAGGGGGAGGGGAGAGTGTCCGGGAGGGAGGGGAGAGTGTCCCGAGAGGAGGGGAGAGTGTCCCGGGGGGAGGGGAGAGTGCCTCGGGGGGAGGGGAGAGTGTCTCGGGGGGAGGGGAGAATGTCTCGGGGGGAGGGGAGGGGAGAGTGTCCCGGGGGGAGGGGAGAGTGTCCCGGGGGGAGGGGAGAGTGTCTCGGGGGGAGGGCAGAGTGTCTCGGGGGGAGGGGAGAGTGTCCCGGGGAGAGCGGAGAGTGTCTCAGGAGGAGGGGAGAGTGTCCCAGGGGGAGGGGAGAGTGTCTCAGGAGGAGGGGAGAGTGTCCCGGGGAGAGCGGAGAGTGTCTCAGGAGGAGGGGAGAGTGTCTCGGGGGGAGGGGAGAGTGTCCGGGGGGCGGTGAGAGTGCCTCGGGGGGGAGGGGAGAATGTCTCGGGGGGAGGGGAGAGTGTCTCTGGGAGAGGGGAGTGTGTCTCGGGGGAGGGTAGAGTGTCTCAGGGGGAGGGGAGAGAGTCTCGGGGGAGGGAAGAGTGTCTCGGGGGGAGGGGAGAGTGTCTCGGGGGGAGGGGAGAGTGTCTCGGGGGGAGGGGAGAGTGTCTCGGAAGGAGGGGAGGGGAGAGTGTCTCGGGGGGAGGGGAGTGGAGAGTGTCTCGGGGGGAGGGGAGGGGAGAGTGTCCCGGGGGGAGGGGAGGGGAGAGTATCCCGGGGGGAGGGGAGGGGAGAGTGTCCCGGGGAGAGGGGAGGGGAGTGTGTCCCGGGGGTTGGGGAGGCGAGTGTGTTCCGGGGGGAGGGGAGGGGAGAGTGTCCCGAGGGGAGGGGAGAGTTTCCCGGGGGGAGGGGAGAGTGTCTCGGGGGGAGGGGAGAGTGTCCCGGGGAGAAGGGGAGAGTGTCCCGTGGGGAGGGGTGAGTGTCCCGGGGGGAGGGGAGAGTGTCCCGGGGGGAGGGGAGAGTGTCCCGGGGGGAGGGGAGAGTGTTTCCCGGGGGTAGGGGAGGGTGTCTCGGGGGGGAGGGGAGAGTGTCCCGAGGAGAGTGGAGGGGAGAGTGTCCCAGGGGGAGGGGAGAGTGTCCCGAGGGGAGCGGAGCGTGTCCCAAGGGGAGGGGAGAGTGTCTCAGGGGGAGGGGAGAGTGTCCCGGGGGGAGGGGAGAGTGTCCCGGGGGGAGGGGTGAGTGTCCCGGGGGGAGGGGAGGGGAGAGTGTCCCGGGGGGAGGGCAGAGGGTCTCGGGGGGAGGGAAGGGGAGAGTGTCCCGGGGGGGAGGGGAGAATGTCCCGGGGGGAGGATAGAGTGTCCCGGGGGGAGGGGAGAGTATCCCGGGGGGAGGGGTGAGTGTCCCGGGGGGAGGGGAGAGTGTCTCGGAGGTTGGGGAGAGTGTCCCGGGAGGAGGGGAGAGTGACCCGGGGTGAGGGGAGAGTGTCTCGGGGGGGAGGAGAGAGTGTCCCGAGCAGAGGGGAGGGGAGAGTGTCCCGGGGGGAGGGGAGAGTGTCCCGGGGGGAAGGGAGAGTGTCCTGGGGGGAAGGGAGAGTCTCCCGAGGGGAGGGGAGAGTGTCCCAGGCGGAGGGGAGAGTGTCCCGGGGGGAGGGGAGTGTGTCCCGAGGGGAGGGGAGTGTGTCCCGGGGGGAGGGGAGGGGAGAGTCTCCCGGGGGGAGAGGAGAGAGTCTCGGGTGGAGGGGAGGGGAGAGTGTCCCGGGGGGGAGGGGAGAGTATCCCGGAGGGAGGGGAGAGTGTCCCGGGGGAGAGGAGAGTGTCCCGGGGGGAGGGGAGAGTGTTTCCCGGGGGGAGGGGAGAGTGTCTCGGGGGGGAGGGGAGAGTGTCCCAGCGGGAGGGGAGAGTGTCTTGGGGGGAGGGGAGAATGTCTCGGGGGGAGTTTCGGGGGGAAGGGAGAGTGTCTCGGGGGGAGGGGAGAGTGTCCCGGGGGGAGGGGAGAGTGTCCCGGGGGGAGGGGAGAGTGTCTTGGGGGGAGGGGAGAATGTCTCGGGGGGAGTTTCGGGGGGAAGGGAGAGTGTTTCGGGGGGAGGGGAGAGTGTCCAAGGGGGAGGGGAGAGTGTCCCGAGAGGAGGGGAGAGTGTCCCGAGGGGAGGGGAGAGTGTCCCGGGGGGAGGGGAGAGTGTCCCGGGGGGAAGGAACAGTGTCTCGGGGGGAGCGGTGAGTGTCTCGGGGGGAGGGGAGTGGAGAGTGTCTCGGGGGGAGGTGAGGGTGTCTCAGGGGGAGGGGAGAGTGTCTCAGAGGGAGGGGAGAGTGTCTCCGGGGGAGGGGAGAGTGTCTCGGGGGGAGGGGAGAGTGTCTCGGGGGGAGGGGAGAGTGTCTCGGTGGGAGGGCAGAGTATCTCGGGGGGAGGGGAGAGTGTCACGGGGGGAGGGGAGAGTGTCTCAGGGGGAGGGGAAAGTGTCCCAGGGGGAGTGGAGAGTGTTCCAGGGGGAGGGGAGAGTGTCTCGGAGTGAGGGGAGGGGAGAGTGTCCCCGGGGCGAGGGGAGAGTGTCTCGGGGGGAGGGGAGAGTGTCCCGGGGGAGGGGAGGGGAGAGTGTCTCGGGGGGAGGGCAGAGTGTCCCGAGGGGAGGGGAGAGTGTCTCGTCGGGAGTGGAGAGTGTCCCGAGGGGAGGGGAGAGTGTCCCGAGGGTAGGGGAGAGTGTCTCGGGTGAGGGGAGAGTGTCTCAGGGGGAGGAGAGAGTGTCTCAGGGGTAGGGGAAAGTGCCTCAGGGGGAGGAGAGCGTGTCTCAGGGGGAGGGGAGAGTGCCTCGGGGGGAGGGGAGAGTGTCTCGGGGGGAGGGGAGAGTGTCTCGGGGGGAGGTGAGAGTGTCTCGGAGGGAGGGGAGAGTGTTTCGGGGGGAGGGGAGAGTGTCTCGGGGGGAGGGGAGAGTGTCTCGGGGGGAGGGTTGAGTGTCTCGGGGAGAGGGGAGAGTGTCTCGCGGGGGAGGGGAAAGTGTCCCGAGGGGAGGGGAGAGTGTCCCGGGGGGAGGCGAGAGTGTCGCGGGAGGAGGGGAGAGTGTCACGGAGGGAGGAGAGAGTGTCCCGGGGGGAGGAGAGAGTGTCTCGGTGGGAGGAGAGAGTGTCTCGGTGGGAGGGGAGAGTGTCCCAGGGGGAAGTGAGAGTGTCCCGGGGTGAGTGGAGAGTATCTCGGGGGGAGGGGAGAGTGTCTCGCGGGAGGGGAGAGTGTCCTGAGGGGAGGGGAGAGTGTCCCGAGGGGAGGGGAGAGTGTCCCGGGGGGAGGCGAGAGTGTCGCGGGAGGAGGGGAGAGTGTCACGGGGGGAGGGGAGAGTGTCCTGGGGGGAGGGGAGAGTGTCCCGGGGGGAAGGGAGAGTGTCCCGGGGGAGGGGAGAGTGTCTCGGATTGAGGGGAGGGGAGAGTGTCCCCGGGGCGAGGGGAGAGTGTCTCGGGGGGAGGGGAGAGTGTCCCGGGGGAGGGGAGGGGAGAGTGTCTCGGGGGTAGGGGAGAGTGTCTCGTCGGGAGTGGAGAGTGTCCCGAGGGGAGGGGAGAGTGTCCCGAGGGGAGGGGAGAGTGTCTCGGGTGAGGGGAGAGTGTCTCAGGGGGAGGAGAGAGTGTCTCAGGGGGAGGGGAAAGTGCCTCAGGGGGAGGAGAGCGTGTCTCGGGGGGAGGGGAGAGTGTTTCGGGGGGAGGGGAGAGTGTCTCGGGGGGAGGAGAGAGTGTATCGGGGGGAGGGGAGAGTGTCTCGGGGAGAGGGGAGAGTGTCTCGCGGGGGAGGGGATAGTGACTCGGGGGGCGGGGAGAGTGTCTCTGGGGGAGGGGAGAGTGTCTCGGGGGGAGGGGAGAGTGTCTCGGGGGGAGGGGTGGGGAGAGTTTCTCGGGGGGAGGGGAGTGGAGAGTGTCTCGGGGGAAGGGGAGGGGAGAGTGTCCCGGGGGGAGGGGAGTGTGTTCCGGGGGGAGTGGAGAGTGTCCCGGGAGGAGGGGTGAGTGTCCCGGGGGGAGTGGAGAGTGTCCCGGGAGGAGGGGTGAGTGTTCCGGGGGGAGTGGAGAGTGTCCCGGGAGGAGGGGAGAGTGTCCCGGGGGGAGTGGAGAGTGTCCCGGGAGGAGGGGTGAGTGTCCCGGGGGGAAGGGAGTGTGTCCTGGGGGGTGGGGAGATTGTCCCGAGGGGAGGGGAATGTGTCCCGTGGGGAGGGGAGAGTGTCTCGGGGGGAGAGGAAAGTGTCTCGGGGGGAGGGAAGAGTGTCTCAGGGGGAGGGGAGTGTGTCTCGGGGGGAGGGGAGTGGAGAGTGTCTTGGGGAAGGGGAGGGGAGAGTGTCCCGGGGGGAGGGGAGGGGAGTGTGTTCCGGGGGGAGGGGAGCGGAGAGTGTCACGAGGGGAGTGGAGAGTTTCCCAGGGGGAGTGGAGGGGAGTTTGTCCCGAGGGGAGGGGAGAGTGTCCCGAGGGGAGGGGCGAGAGTCCCGGGGGAGAGGGGAGAGTGTCTCGGGGGGAGGGGAGAGTGTCCCGGGGGGAGGGGTGAGTGTCCCGGGGGGAAGGGAGTGTGTCCTGGGGGGTGGGGAGAGTGTCCCGAGGGGAGGGGAGAGTGTCTCAGGGGGAGGAGAGAGTGTCACGGGGGGAGGGGAGAGTGTCTCGGGGGCGGGGGAGTGTGTCCCGTGGGGAGGGGAGAGTGTCTCGGGGGGAGAGGAGAGTGTCTCGGGGGGAGGGATGAGTGTCTCATGGGGAGGGAAGAGTGTCTCAGAGGGAGGGGAGAGTGTCTCAGGGGGAGGGGAGAGTGTCTCGGGGGGAGGGGAGAGTGTCTCAGGGGGAGGGGAGTGTGTCTCGGGGGGAGGGGAGAGTGTTTCGGGGGGAGGGGAGAGTGTCTCGGAGGGAGGGCATTGGAGAGTGTCTCGGGGGAAGGGGAAGGGAGAGTGTCCCGGGGGAAGGGGAGGGGAGAGTGTCCCGGGGGGAGGGGAGGGGAGAGTGTCCCGGGGGAAGGGGAGGGGAGAGTGTCCCGGGGGGAGGGGAGGGGAGTGTGTCCCGGGGGTTGGGGAGGCGAGTGTGTTCCGGGTGGAGGGGCGAGTGTCTCGGGGGGAGGGGAGAGGGTCCCGGGGGGATGGGAGAGTGTCCCGGGGGGAGGGGTGAGTGTCTGGGGGGAGGGGGTGTGTCCCGGGGGAAGGGGAGAGTGTCCCGAGGGGAGGGGAGAGTGTTTCCCGGGGAGGAGGGGAGAGTGTCTCGGGGGGGAGGGGAGAGTGTCCCGAGGAGAGGGGAGGGGAGAGTGTCCCGGGGGGAGGGGTGAGTGTCCCGGGGGGAGGGGAGAGTGTCCCGGGGGGAAAGGAGAGTGTCCCGAGGGGAGCGGAGTGTGTCCCAAGGGGAGGGGAGTGTGTCTCAGGGGGAGGGGAGAGTGTCCCGGGGGGATGGGAGATTGTCCCGGGGAGAGGGGAGAGTGTCTGGGGGGGAGGGGAGGGGAGAGTGTCCCGGGGGGGAGGGGAGAGTATCCCGGGGGGAGGAGAGAGTGTCCCGGGGGGAGGGGAGAGTATCTCAGGGGGAGGGGAGAGTGTCCCAGAGGGAGGGGAGAGTGTCCCAGGGGGAGGGGAGAGTGTCCGGGGGGAGGGGAGTGGTGAGTGTCTCGGGGGGAGGGGAGGCTGTCTCAGGGGGAGGCGAGAGTGTCACGGGGGGAGGGGAGAGTGTCTCGGGGGGAGGGCAGAGTGTCTCGGGGGGAGGGGAGAGTGTCCCGGGGGGAGCGGAGAGTGTCTCAGGGGGAGGGGAGAGTGTCCCAGGGGGAGGGGAGAGTGTCCGGGGGGCGGGGAGAGTGCCTCGGGGGGGAGGGGAGAATGTCTCGGGGGGAGGGGAGAGTGTCTCTGGGAGAGGGGAGTGTGTCTCAGGGGAGGGGAGAGTGTCTCAGGGGGAGGGGAGAGAGTCTCGGGGGAGGGAAGAGTGTCTCGGGGGGAGGGGAGAGTGTCTCGGGGGGAGGGGAGAGTGTCTCAGGGGGAGGGGAGAGTGTCTCGGGAGGAGGGGAGTGGAGAGTGTCTCGGGGGGAGGGGAGGGGAGAGTGTCCCGGGGGAAGGGGAGGGGAGAGTGTCCCGGGGGGAGGGGAGGGGAGTGTGTCCCGGGGGTTGGGGAGGCGAGTGTGTTCCGGGGGGAGGGGAGGGGAGAGTGTCTCGAGGGGAGGGGAGAGTTTCCCGGGGGGAGGGGAGAGTGTCTCGGGGGGAGGGGAGTTTGTCCCGGAAAGAAGGGGAGAGTGTCCCGTGGGGAGGGGTGAGTGTCCCGGCGGGAGGGGAGAGTGTCCCGGGGGGAGGGGAGAGTGTCCCGGGGGGAGGGGAGAGTGTCCCTGGGGGAGGGGAGAGTGTCTCGGGGGGAGGGGAGAGTGTCCCGGGGGGGGGGGAGAGTGTTTCCCGGGTGGAGGGGAGGGTGTCTCGGGGGGGAGGGGAGAGTGTCCCGAGGAGAGTGGAGGGGAGAGTGTCCCGGGGGGAGGGGAGAGTGTCCCGAGGGGAGCGGAGTGTGTCCCAAGGGGACGGGAGAGTGTCTCAGGGGGAGGGGAGAGTGTCCCGGGGGGAGGGGAGAGTGTCCCGGGGGGAGGGGTGAGTGTCCCGGGGGGAGGGGAGGGGAGAGTGTACCGGGGGGAGGGGAGAGTGTCTCGGGGGGAGGGGAGGGGAGAGTGTCCCGGGGGGAGGGGTGAGTATCCCGGGGGGAGGAGAGAGTGGCCCGGGGGGAGGGGAGAGTATCCCGGGGGGAGGGCTGAGTGTCCCGGGGGGAGGGGAGAGTGTCTTGGGGGGAGGGGAGAATGTCTCGGGGGGAGTTTCGGGGGGAAGAGAGAGTGTCTCGGGGGGAGGGGAGGGGAGAGTGTCCCGGGGGGAGGGGAGAGTGTCCCAGGGGAAGGGGAGAGTGTCCGGGAAGGAAGGGGAGAGTGTCCCGAGGGGAGTGGATAGTGTCTCGGGGGGAGGTGAGGGTGTCTCAGGGGGAGGGGAGAGTGTCTCAGAGGGAGGGGAGAGTGTCTCCGGGGGAGGGGAGAGAGTCTCAGGGGAAGGGGAGAGTGTCCCAGGGGGAGTGGAGAGTGTTCCAGGGGGAGGGGAGAGTGAACGGGGGGCGGGGAGAGTGTCTCGGGGGGAGGGGAGAATGTCTCGGAGGGAGGGGAGAGTGTCTCTGGGGGAGGGGAGAGTGTCTCGGTGGAGGGGAGAGTGTCTCAGGGGGAGGGGAGACAGTCTCGTGGAGGGGAGAGTGTCTTTGGGGGGAGGGGAGAATGTCTCGGGGGGAGGGGAGAATGTCGCGAGAGGAGGGGAGAGTGTCCCGAGGGGAGGGGATAGTGTCCCGAGGGGAGGGGAGAGTGTCCCGGGCGGAGGGGAGGGGAGAGTGTCCCGGGGGGAGGGGAGGGGAGAGTGTCCCGGCGGGAGGGGAGGGGAGTGTGTCCCGGCGTGAGGGGAGGGGAGTTTGTTCCGGGGGGAGAGGAGGGGAGAGTGTCCCGAGGGGAGTGGAGAGTTTCCCAGGGGGAGGGGAGGGGAGAGTGTCCCGGGGGGAGGGGCGAGTGTCTCGGGGGGAGGGGAGAGGGTCCCGGGGGGATGGGAGAGTGTCCCGGGGGGAGGGGTGAGTGTCTGGGGGGAGGGGGTGTGTCCCGGGGGAAGGGGAGAGTGTCCCGGGGGGAGGGGAGAGTGTTTCCCGGGGGGGAGGGGAGAGTGTCTCGGGGGGGAGGGGAGAGTGTCCCGGGGGGAAGGGAGAGTGTCCCGAGGGGAGCGGAGTGTGTCCCAAGGGGAGGGGAGTGTGTCTCAGGGGGAGGGGAGAGTGTCCCGGGGGGAAGGGAGAGTGTCCCGAGGGGAGCGGAGTGTGTCCCAAGGGGAGGGGAGTGTGTCTCAGGGGGAGGGGAGAGTGTCCCGGGGGGAGGGGAGATTGTCCCGGGGGGAGGAGAGAGTGTCCCGGGGGGAGGGGAGAGTATCTCAGGGGGAGGGGAGAGTGTCCCAGGGGGAGGGGAGAGTGTCCCAGGTGGAGGGGAGAGTGTCCGGGGGGAGGGGAGAGTGTCTGGGGGGGAGGGGAGGGGAGAGTGTCCCGGGGGGGAGGGGAGAGTATCCCGGGGGGAGGAGAGAGTGTCCCGGGGGGAGGGGAGAGTATCTCAGGGGGAGGGGAGAGTGTCCCAGGGGGAGGGGAGAGTGTCCCAGGGGGAGGGGAGAGTGTCCGGGGGGAGGGGAGTGGTGAGTGTCTCGGGGGGAGGGGAGGCTGTCTCAGGGGGAGGGGAGAGTGTCCGGGGGGCGGGGAGAGTGCCTCGGGGGGGAGGGGAGAATGTCTCGGGGGGAGGGGAGAGTGTCCCGGGGGGAGCGGAGAGTGTCTCAGGGGGAGGGGAGAGTGTCCCAGGGGGAGGGGAGAGTGTCCCAGGGGGAGGGGAGAGTGTCCGGGGGGCGGGGAGAGTGCCTCGGGGGGGAGGGGAGAATGTCTCGGGGGGAGGGGAGAGTGTCTCTGGGAGAGGGGAGTGTGTCTCGGGGGAGGGGAGAGTGTCTCAGGGGGAGGGGAGAGAGTCTCGGGGGAGGGAAGAGTGTCTCGGGGGGAGGGGAGAGTGTCTCGGGGGGAGGGGAGAGTGTCTCGGGGGGAGGGGAGAGTGTCTCGGGAGGAGGGGAGGGGAGAGTGTCTCGGGGGGAGGGGAGTGGAGAGTGTCTCGGGGGGAGGGGAGGGGAGAGTGTCCCGGGGGAAGGGGAGGGGAGAGTGTCCCGGGGGGGGGGAGGCGAGTGTGTCCCGGGGGTTGGGGAGGCGAGTGTGTTCCGGGGGGAGGGGAGGGGAGAGTGTCTCGAGGGGAGGGGAGAGTTTCCCGGGGGGAGGGGAGAGTGTCTCGGGGGGAGGGGAGATTGTCCCGGGGAGAAGGGGAGAGTGTCCCGTGGGGAGGGGAGAGTGTCCCGGGGGGAGGGGAGAGTGTCCCGGGGGGAGGGGAGAGTGTCTCGGGGAGAGGGGAGAGTGTCCCGGGGGGAGGGGAGAGTGTCCCGGGGGGGGGGGAGAGTGTTTCCCGGGTGGAGGGGAGGGTGTCTCGGGGGGGAGGGGAGAGTGTCCCAAGGAGAGTGGAGGGGAGAGTGTCCCGGGGGGAGGGGAGAGTGTCCCGAGGGGAGCGGAGTGTGTCCCAAGGGGACGGGAGAGTGTCTCAGGGGGAGGGGAGAGTGTCCCGGGGGGAGGGGAGAGTTTCCCGGGGGGAGGGGTGAGTGTCCCGGGGGGAGGGGAGGGGAGAGTGTACCTGGGGGGAGGGGAGAGTATCCCGGGGGGAGGAGAGAGTGGCCCGGGGGGAGGGGAGGGGAGAGTGTCCCTGGGGGGAGGGGAGAGTATCCCGGGGGGAGGAGAGAGTGGCCCGGGGGGAGGGGAGAGTATCCCGGGGGGAGGGGAGAATGTCTCGGGGGGAGTTTCGGGGGGAAGAGAGAGTGTCTCGGGGGGAGGGGAGAGTGTCCCGGGGGGAGGGGAGAGTGTCCCAGGGGAAGGGGAGAGTGTCCCGAGAGGAGGGGAGAGTGTCCCGAGGGGAGTGGAGAGTGTCTCGGGGGGAGGTGAGGGTGTCTCAGGGGGAGGGGAGAGTGTCTCAGAGGGAGGGGAGAGCGTCTCCGGGGGAGGGGAGAGTGTCTCAGGGGAAGGGGAGAGTGTCCCAGGGGGAGTGGAGAGTGTTCCAGGGGGAGGGGAGGGGAGAGTGTCACGAGGGGAGGGGAGAGTGTCCCGAGGGGAGGGGAGAATGTCTCGGAGGGAGGGGAGAGTGTCTCTGGGGGAGGGGAGAGTGTCTCGGTGGAGGGGAGAGTGTCTCAGGGGGAGGGGAGACAGTCTCGGGGGAGGGGAGAGTGTCTTAGGGGGGAGGGGAGAGTGTCTCGGGGGGAGGGGAGAATGTCCCGAGAGGAGGGGAGAGTGTCCCGAGGGGAGGGGATAGTGTCCCGAGGGGAGGGGAGAGTGTCCCGGGCGGAGGGGAGGGGAGAGTGTCCCGGGGGGAGGGGAGGGGAGAGTGTCCCGGGGGGAGGGGAGGGGAGTGTGTCCCGGCGTGAGGGGAGGGGAGTTTGTTCCGGGGGGAGAGGAGGGGAGAGTGTCCCGAGGGGAGTGGAGAGTTTCCCAGAGGGAGGGGAGGGGAGAGTGTCACGAGGGGAGGGGAGAGTGTCCCGAGGGGAGGGGCGAGAGTCCCGGGGGGAGGGGAGAGCGTCTCGGGGGGAGGGGAGAGTGTACCGGGAGGAGGGGAGAGTGACCCGGGGTGAGGGGAGAGTGTCTCGGGGGGGAGGAGAGAGTGTCCCGAGGAGAGGGGAGAGTATCCCGGGGGGAGGGTTGAGTTTCCCGGGGGGAGGGGAGAGTGTCCCGGGGGGAGGGGAGAGTGTCCCGGGGGGAGGGGAGAGTGTCTCGGGGGGAGGGGAGAGTGTCCCGGGGGGAGGGGAGATTGTCCCGGGGGGAGGGGAGAGTGTCTCGGGGGGAGGGGAGAGTGTCCCGGGGGGAGGGGAGAGTGTCCCGGGGGGAGGGGAGAGTGTCCCGGGGGGAAGGGAGAGTGTCCTGGGGGGAAGGGAGAGTCTCCCGAGGGGAGGGGAGAGTGTCTCAGGCGGAGGGGAGAGTGTCCCGGGGGGAGGGGAGTGTGTCCCGAGTGGAGGGGAGTGTGTCCCGGGGGGAGGGGAGAGTGTCTCGGGTGGAGGGGAGGGGAGAGTGTCCCGGGGGGGAGGGGAGAGTATCCCGGAGGGAGGGGAGAGTGTCCCGGGGGAGGGGAGAGTGTCTCGGGGTGAGGGGAGATTGTTTCGGGGGGAGTCTCTGGGGGAGGGGAGAGTGTCTCGGGGGGAGGGGAGAGTGTCCCGGGGGGAGGGGAGAGTGTCTCAGGGGGAGGGGAGAGTGTCCCAGGGGGAGGGGAGAGTGTCCCAGGGAGAGGGGAGAGTGTCCGGGGGGGAGGGGAGAATGTCCTGAGACGAGGGGAGAGTGTCCCGAGGGGAGGGGAGAGTGTCCCGAGGGGAGGGGAGAGTGTCCCGGGGGGAGGCGAGAGTGTCGCGGGAGGAGGGGAGAGTGTCACGGAGGGAGGAGAGAGTGTCCCGGGGGGAGGGGATAGTGTCCCAGGGGGAGGGGAGAGCGTCCCGAGGGGAGGGGAGAGTGTCCCGGGGGGAGGCGAGAGTGTCGCGGGAGGAGGGGAGCGTGTCAAGGGGGGAGGGGAGAGTGTCCTGGGGGGAGGGGAGAGTGTCCCGGGGGGAAGGGAGAGTGTCCCGGGGGAGGGGAGAGTGTCTCGGAGTGAGGGGAGGGGAGAGTGTCCCCAGGGCGAGGGGAGAGTGTCTCGGGGGGAGGGGAGAGTGTCCCGGGGGAGGGGAGGGGATAGTGTCTCGGGGGGAGGGGAGAGTGTCCCCAGGGGAGGGGAGAGTGTCCCGTCGGGAGTGGAGAGTGTTCCGAGGGGAGGGGAGAGTGTCCCGAGGGGAGGGGAGAGTGTCTCGGGGGGAGGGGAGAGTGCCTCGGGGGGAGGGGAGAGTGTCTCAGGGGGAGGGGAGAGTGCCTCGGGGGGAGGGGAGAGTGTCTCGGGGGGAGGAGAGCGTGTCTCGGGGGGAGGGGAGAGTGCCTCGGGGGGAGGGGAGAGTGTCTCAGGGGGAGGAGAGCGTGTCTCGGGGGGAGGGGAGAGTGCCTCGGGGGGAGGGGAGAGTGTCTCAGGGGGAGGGGAGAGTGCCTCGGGGGGAGGGGAGAGTGTCTCGGGGGGAGGGGAGAGTGTCTCGGGGGGAGGTGAGAGTGTCTCGGGGGGAGGGGAGAGTGTCTCTGGGTGAATGGAGAGTGTCTCGGGGGGAGGGGAGAGTGTCTCGGGGGGAGGGGAGAGTGTCTCAGGGGGAGGGGAAAGTGTCTCGGGGGGAGGGGAGAGTGTCTCGGGGGGAGTGGAGAGTGTCTCGGGGGGAGGGGAGAGTGTCTCGGGGGGAGGGGAGAGTGTCTCGGGGGGAGGGGAGAGTGTCTCGGGGGGAGTGGAGAGTGTCTCGGGGGGAGGGGAGAGTGTCTCGGGGGGAGGGGAGAGTGTCTCGGGGGGAGGGGAGAGTGTCTCGGGGGAAGGGGAGGGGAGAGTGTCCCGGGCGGAGTGGAGGAGGGAGTGTCCCGGCGGGAGGGGAGGGGAGAGTGTCCCGGGGGGAGGGGAGGGGAGAGTGTCACGAGGGGAGGGGAGCGGAGAGTGTCACGAGGGGAGTGGAGAGTTTCCCAGGGGGAGGGGAGGGGAGAGTGTCCCGAGGGGAGGGGCGAGACTCCCGGGGGAGAGGGGAGAGTGTCTCGGGGGGAGGGGAGAGTGTCCCGGGGGGAGTGGAGAGTGTCCCGGGGGGAGGGGTGAGTGTCCCGGGGGGAAGGGAGTGTGTCCTGGGGGGAGGGGAGAGTGTCTCATGGGGAGGGAAGAGTGTCTCAGAGGGAGGGAAGAGTGTCTCGGGGGGAGGGGAGAGTGTCTCGGGGGGAGGGGAGAGTGTCCCGGGGGGAGGGGAGAGTGTCCTAGGGGGAGGGGAGAGTGTCCGGGGGGGAGGGGAGAATGTCCCGAGGGGAAGGGAGAGTGTCCTGGGGGGAGGCGATAGTGTCCCGGGAGGAGGGGAGAGTGTCACGGTGGGAGGGGAGAGTGTCCCGGGGGGAAGGGAGAGTGTCCCGGGAGGAGGGGAGAGTGTCCCGGGTGGAGGGGAGAGTGTCTCAGGGGGAGGGGAGAGTGTCCCGGGGGGAGTGGAGAGTGTCTCAGGGGGAGGGGAGAGTGTCTCAGGGGGTGTGGAGAGTGTCCCGGGGGGAGGGGAGAGTGTCTCGGGGGGAGGGGAGAGTGTCCCGGGGGGAGGGGAGAGTGTCTCGGGGGGAGGGGAGAGTGTCTCGGGGGGAGGGGACAGTGTCCCGGAGGGAGGGGAGTGTGTCTCGCGGGGAGGGGAAAGTGTCTCGGGGGAGGGGAGAATGTCTCGGGGGGAGGGGAGAGTGACTCGGGGGGAGGGGAGAGTGTCTCGGGGGAGGGGGGAGTGTCTCGGGGGGAGGGGAGAGTGTCTCGGGGGGAGGGGAGAGTCTCTCGGGGGGAGGGAAGAGCGTCTCGGGGGAGGGGAGAGTGTCTCAGGGGAAGGGGAGAGTGTCTCGGGGGAGGGGAGAGTGTCTCGGGGGAGTGGGGAGTGTCTCGGGGGGAGGGGAGAGTGTCTCGGGGGGAGGGGAGAGTGTCTCGGGGGAGGGGGGAGTGTCTCAGGGGGAGGGGAGAGTGTCCCGGGGGGAGGGGAGAGTGTCTCGGGGGAGGGGGGAGTGTTTCAGGGGGAGGGGAGAGTGTCCCGGGGGGAGGGGAGAGTGTCTCAGGGGGAGGGGAGAGTGTCTCAGGGGGTGTGGAGAGTGTCTCGGGGGGAGGGGAGAGTATCTCGGGGGGAGGGAAGAGTGTCCCGGGGGGAGGGAAGAGTGTCTCGTGGGGAGGGGAGTGTGTCCCGGGGGGAGGGGAGAGTGTCCCGGGGGGGAGTGGAGAATGTCCCGGGGGGAGGGCAGAGTGTCTCGGGGGGAGGGGAGAGTGTCTCGGGGGGAGGGGAGTGGAGAGTGTCTCGGGGGGAGGGGAGAGTGTCTCGCGGGGAGGGGAAAGTGTTTCGGGGGAGGGGAGAATGTCTCGGGGGAGGGGAAAGTCTCTCGGGGGGAGGGGAGAGTGTCTCAGGGGGAGGGGAGAGTGTCTCGGGGGAGGGGGGAGTGTCTCGGGGGGAGGGGAGAGTGTCTCGGGGGGAGGGGAGAGTCTCTCGGGGGGAGGGAAGAGCGTCTCGGGGGAGGGGAGAGTGTCTCAGGGGGAGGGGAGAGTGTCTCGGGGGAGGGGAGAGTGTCTCAGGGGGAGGGGAGAGTGTCCCGGGGGGAGGGGAGAGTGTCTCGGGGGGGAGGGGAGAGTGTCTCGGGGGAGGGGAGAGTGTCTCAGGGGGAGGGGAGAGTGTCTCGGGGGAGGGGAGAGTGTCTCAGGGGGAGGGGAGAGTGTCCCGGGGAGAGGGGAGAGTGTCTCGGGGGGGAGGGGAGAGTGTCTCGGGGGAGGGGAGAGTGTCTCAGGGGGAGGGGAGAGTGTCTCGGGGGAGGGGAGAGTGTCTCAGGGGGAGGGGAGAGTGTCCCGGGGGGAGGGGAGAGTGTCTCGGGGGAGGGGGGAGTGTCTCAGGGGGAGGGGAGAGTGTCTCGGGGGAGGGGAGAGTGTCTCAGGGGGAGGGGAGAGTGTCCCGGGGGGAGGGGAGAGTGTCTCAGGGGGAGGGGAGAGTGTCTCGGGGGAGGGGAGAGTGTCTCAGGGGGAGGGGAGTGTGTCCCGGGGGGAGGGGAGAGTGTCTCGGGGGAGGGGGGAGTGTCTCAGGGGGAGGGGAGAGTGTCCAGGGGGGAGGGGAGAGTGTCTCGGGTGAGGGGGGAGTGTCTCAGGGGGAGGGGAGAGTGTCTCGGGGGGAGGGGAGTGTGTCTCGGGGGAGGGGGGAGTGTCTCAGGGGGAGGGGAGAGTGTCTCTGGGGGGAGGGGAGAGTGTCTTGGGGGAGGGGAGAGTGTCTCGGGGGAGGGGGTAGTGTCTCAGGGGGAGGGGAGAGTGTCTCTGGGGGAGGGGGGAGTGTCTCGGGGGAGGGGGGAGTGTCTCGGGGGGAGGGGAGAGTGTCCCGGGGGGAGGGGAGAGTGTCCTAGGGGGAGGGGAGAGTGTCCGGGGGGGAGGGGAGAATGTCCCGAGGGGAAGGGAGAGTGTCCTGGGGGGAGACGATAGTGTCCCGGGAGGAGGGGAGAGTGTCACGGGGGGAGGGGAGAGTGTCCCGGGGGGAAGGGAGAGTGTCCCGGGAGGAGGGGAGAGTGTCCCGGGTGGAGGGAAGAGTGTCTCAGGGGGAGGGGAGTGTGTCCCGGGGGGAGTGGAGAGTATCTCAGGGGGAGGGGAGAGTGTCTCAGGGGGTGTGGAGAGTGTCTCGGGGGGAGGGGAGAGTATCTCGGGGGGAGGGGAGAGTGTCCTGGGGGGAGGGGAGAGTTTCTCGTGGGGAGGGGAGTGTGTCCCGGGGGGGAATGGAGAATGTGCCGGGGGGAGGGCAGAGTGTCTCGGGGGGAGGGGAGAGTGTCTCGGGGGAAGGGGAGAGTGTCTCGGGGGAGGGGGGAGTGTCTCAGGGGGAGGGGAGAGTGTCCCGGGGGGAGGGGAGAGTGTCTCGGGTGAGGGGGGAGTGTCTCAGGGGGAGGGGAGAGTGTCTCGGGGGGAGGGGAGAGTGTCTCGGGGGAGGGGGGAGTGTCCCGGAGGGAGGGGAGAGTGCCTCGGGGGGAGGGGAGAGTGTCCCGGGAGGAGGGGAGTGTGTCTCGGGGGGAGGGGAGAGTGTCCCGGGGGGAGGGGAGTGTGTCTCGGGGGGAGGGAAGAGTGTTCCGGGGGGAGGGGAGTGTGTCTCGGGGGGAGAGGAGAGTGTCTCGGGGGGAGGGGAGAGTGTCCCGGAGGGAGGGGAGAGTGTCCCGGGGGGAGGGGAGAGTGTCCCGGGGGGAGGGGAGTGTGTCTCGGGCGGAGTGGGAGAGTGTCTCGGGGGGAGGGGAGAGTGTCCCGGGGGGAGGGGAGAGTGTCCCGAGGGGAGGGGAGAGTGTCCCGGGGGGAGGGGAGAGTGTCCCGGGGGGAGGGGAGTGTGTCTCGGGGGGAGGGGAGAGTGTCTCGGGGGGAGGGGAGAGGGTCCGGGGGGAGGGGAGAGTGTCCCGAGGGGAGGGGAGAGTGTCCCGGGGGGAGGGGAGAGTGTCCCGGGGGGAGGGGAGAGTGTCCCGGGGGGAGGGGAGTGTGTCTCGGGGGGAGGGGAGAGTGTCTCGGGGGGAGGGGAGAGGGTCCCGGGGGGAGGGGAGTGTGTCTCGGGGGGAGGGGAGAGTGTCCCGGGTGGAGGGGAGTGTGTCTCGGGGGGAGGGGAGAGTGCCATGGGGGGAGGGGAGTGTGTCCCGGGGGGAGGGGAGTGTGTCTCGGGGGGAGGGAAGAGTGTCCCGGGGGGAGGGGAGTGTGTCTCGGGGGGAGGGGAGAGTGTCATGGGGGGAGGGGAGAGTGTCCCGAGGGGAGGGGACAGTGTCTCGGGGGGAGGGGAGAGTGTCCCGGGGGGAGGGAAGAGTGTCTCGGGGGGAGGGGAGAGTGTCTCGGGGGGAGGGGAGAGTGTCCCGGGGGGAGGGGAGAGTGTCTCGGGGGGAGGGAAGAGTGTCCCAGGGGGAGGGGAGAGTGTCTCGGGGGGAGGGGAGAGTGTCCCGAGGGGAGGGGAGAGTGTCCCGGGGGGAGGGGAGAGTGTCCCGGGGGGAGGGGAGTGTGTCTCGGGGGGAGGGGAGAGTGTCTCGGGGGGAGGGGAGAGTGTCCCGGGGGGAGGGGAGAGTGTCCCGAGGGGAGTGGAGAGTGTCCCGGGGGGAGGGGAGAGTGTCCCGGGGGGAGGGGAGTGTGTCTCGGGGGGAGGGGAGAGTGTCTCGGGGGGAGGGGAGAGTGTCCCGGGGGGAGGGGAGTGTGTCTCGAGGGGAGGGGAGAGTGTCCCGGGGGGAGGGGAGTGTGTCTCGGGGGGAGGGGAGAGTGTCTCGGGGGGAGGAGAGAGTGTCCCGGGGGGAGGGGAGAGTGTCCCTGGGGGAGGGGAGAGTGTCTCGGGGGGAGGGGAGAGTGTCCCGGGGGGAGGGGAGAGTGTCTCGGGGGGAGGGGAGTGTGTGCCGGGGGGAGGGGAGAGTGTCTCGGGGGGAGGGGAGAGTGTCTCGGGGGGAGGGGAGAGTGTCTCGGGGGGAGGGGAGAGTGTCTCGGGGGGAGGGGAGAGTGTCTCGGGGGGAGGGGAGAGTGTCTCGGGGGGAGGGGAGAGTGTCTCGGGGGAGGGGAGAGTGTCCCGGGGGGAGGGGAGAGTGTCTCGGGGGGAGGGGAGAGTGTCTCGGGGGGTGGGGAGAGTGTCTCGGGGGGAGGGGAGAGTGTCCCGGGGGGAGGGGAGAGTGTCTCGGCGGGAGGGGAGAGTGTCCCGGGGGGAGGGGAGAGTGTCCCGGGGGGAGGGGAGAGTGTCTCGGGGGGAGGGGAGAGTGTCCCGGGGGGAGGGGAGAGTGTCTCGGGGGGAGGGGAGAGTGTCCCGGGGGGAGGGGAGTGTGTCTCGGGGGGAGGGGAGAGTGTCTCGGGGGGAGGGGAGAGTGTCCCGGGGGGAGGTGAGAGTGTCTCGGGGGGAGGGGAGAGTGTCCCGGGGGGAGGAGAGAGTGTCTCGGGGGGAGGGGAGAGTGTCCCGGGGGGAGGGGAGAGTGTCTCGGGGGGAGGGGAGAGTGTCCCGGGGGGAGGGGAGAGTGTCTCGGGGGGAGGGGAGAGTGTCCCGGGGGGAGGGGAGAGTGTCTCGGGGGAGAGGAGAGTGTCTCGGGGGGAGGTGAGAGTGTCTCGGGGGGAGGGGAGAGTGTCTCGGGGGGAGGGGAGAGTTTCTCGGGGGGAGGGGAGAGTGCCTCGGGGGGAGGGGAGAGTGTCCCGGGGGGAGGGGAGAGTGTCTCGGGGGGAGGGGAGAGTGTCGCGGGGGGAGGGGAGAGTGTCTCGGGGGGAGGGGAGAGTGTCCCGGGGGGAGGGGAGAGTGTCTCGGCGGGAGGGGAGGGTGTCCCGGGGGGAGGGGAGAGTGTCCCGGGGGGAGGGGAGAGTGTCTCGGGGGGAGGGGAGAGTGTCCCGGGGGGAGGGGAGAGTGTCCCGGGGGGAGGGGAGATTGTCCCGGGGGGAGGGGAGAGTGTCCCGGGGGGAGGGGAGAGTGTCTCGGGGGGAGGGGTGAGTGACTCGGGGGGAGGGGAGAGTGTCCCGGGGGGAGGGGAGAGTGTCCCGGGGGGAGGGGTGTGTGTCTCGGGGGGAGGGGAGAGTGTCCCGGGGGGAGGGGAGAGTGTCTCGGGGGGAGGGGAGAGTGTCCCGGGGGGAGGGGAGAGTGTCCCGGGGGGAGGGGTGAGTGTCTCGGGGGGAGGGGAGAGTGTCCCGGGGGGAGGGGTGAGTGTCTCGGGGGGAGGGGAGAGTGTCCCGGGGGGAGGGGAGAGTGTCCCGGGGGGAGGGGAGAGTGTCCCGGGGGGAGGGGAGTGTGTCTCGGGGGGAGGGGAGAGTGTCTCGGGGGGGAGTGGAGAGTGTCCCGAGGGGAGGGGAGAGTGTCCCGGGGGGAGGGGAGAGTGTCCCGGGGGGAGGGGAGTGTGTCTCGGGGGGAGGGCAGAGTGTCTCGGGGGGAGGGGAGAGTGTCCCGGGGGGAGGGGAGAGTGTCCCGAGGGGAGGGGAGAGTGTCCCGGGGGGAGGGGAGAGTGTCCCGGGGGGAGGGGAGAGTGTCTCGGGGGGAGGGGAGAGTGTCCCGGGGGGAGGGGAGAGTGTCCCGGGGGGAGGGGAGAGTGTCCCGGGGGGAGGGGATTGTGTCTCGGGGGGAGGGGAGAGTGTCTCGAGGGGAGGGGAGAGTGTCCCGGGGGGAGGGGAGAGTGTCCCGGGGGGAGGGGAGTGTGTCTCGGGGGGAGGGGAGAGTGTCTCGGGGGGAGGGGAGAGTGTCCCGGGGGGAGAGGAGAGTGTCCCGAGGGGAGGGGAGAGTGTCCCGGGGTGAGGGGAGAATGTCCCGCGGGCAGGGGAGTGTGTCTCGGGGGGAGGGGAGAGTGTCTCGGGGGGAGGGGAGAGTGTCCCGATGGGAGGGGAGTGTGTCTCGGGGGGAGGGGAGAGTGTCCCGGGGGGAGGGGAGTGTGTCTCGGGGGGAGGGGAGAGTGTCTCGGAGTGAGGGGAGAGTGTCCCGGGGGGAGGGGAGAGTGTCCCGGGGGGAGGGGAGAGTGTCTCGGGGGAGGGGAGAGTGTCTCGGGGGGAGGTGAGAGTGTCTCGGGGGGAGGGGAGAGTGTCTCGGGGGGAGGGGAGAGTTTCTCGGGGGGAGGGGAGAGTGCCTCGGGGGGAGGGGAGAGTGTCCCGGGGGGAGGGGAGAGTGTCTCGGGGGGAGGGGAGAGTGTCGCGGGGGGAGGGGAGAGTGTCTCGGGGGGAGGGGAGAGTGTCCCGGGGGGAGGGGAGAGTGTCTCGGCGGGAGGGGAGGGTGTCCCGGGGGGAGGGGAGAGTGTCCCGGGGGGAGGGGAGAGTGTCTCGGGGGGAGGGGAGATTGTCCCGGGGGGAGGGGAGAGTGTCCCGGGGGGAGGGGAGAGTGTCTCGGGGGGAGGGGTGAGTGTCTCGGGGGGAGGGGAGAGTGTCCCGGGGGGAGGGGAGAGTGTCCCGGGGGGAGGGGTGAGTGTCTCGGGGGGAGGGGAGAGTGTCCCGGGGGGAGGGGAGACTGTCCCGGGGGGAGGGGAGAGTGTCCCGGGGGGAGGGGAGTGTGTCTCGGGGGGGAGGGGAGAGTGTCCCGGGGGGAGAGGAGATTGTCCCGGGGGGAGGGGAGAGTGTCTCGGGGGGAGGGGAGAGTGTCCCGGGGGGAGGGGAGAGTGTCCCGGGGGGAGGGGTGAGTGTCTCGGGGGGAGGGGAGAGTGTCCCGGGGGGAGGGGAGAGTGTCCCGGGGGGAGGGGAGAGTGTCCCGGGGGGAGGGGAGTGTGTCTCGGGGGGAGGGGAGAGTGTCTCGGGGGGGAGTGGAGAGTGTCCCGAGGGGAGGGGAGAGTGTCCCGGGGGGAGGGGAGAGTGTCCCGGGGGGAGGGGAGTGTGTGTCGGGGGGAGGGCAGAGTGTCTCGGGGGGAGGGGAGAGTGTCCCGGGGGGAGGGGAGAGTGTCCCGAGGGGAGGGGAGAGTGTCCCGGGGGGAGGGGAGAGTGTCCCGGGGGGAGGGGAGAGTGTCTCGGGGGGAGGGGAGAGTGTCCCGGGGGGAGGGGAGAGTGTCCCGGGGGGAGGGGAGAGTGTCCCGGGGGGAGGGGAGTGTGTCTCGGGGGGAGGGGAGAGTGTCTCGAGGGGAGGGGAGAGTGTCCCGGGGGGAGGGGAGAGTGTCCCGGGGGGAGGGGAGTGTGTCTCGGGGGGAGGGGAGAGTGTCTCGGGGGGAGGGGAGAGTGTCCCGGGGTGAGGGGAGAAAGTCCCGCGGGCAGGGGAGTGTGTCTCGGGGGGAGGGGAGAGTGTCTCGGGGGGAGGGGAGAGTGTCCCGATGGGAGGGGAGTGTGTCTCGGGGGGAGGGGAGAGTGTCCCGGGGGGAGGGGAGTGTGTCTCGGGGGGAGGGGAGAGTGTCTCGGAGTGAGGGGAGAGTGTCCCGGGGGCAGGGGAGAGTGTCTCGGGGGGAGGGGAGAGTGTCCCGGGGGGAGGGGAGTGTGTCTCGGGGGGAGGGGAGAGTGTCCCGGGGGGAGGGGAGAGTGTCTCGGGGGGAGGGGAGAGTGTCCCGGGGGGAGGGGAGAGTGTCTCGGGGGGAGCGGAGAGTGTCCCGGGAGGAGGGGAGAGTGTCTCGGGGGGAGGGGAGAGTGTCCCGGGGGGAGGGAAGAGTGTCTCGGGGGGAGCGGAGAGTGTCCCGGTGGGAGGGGAGAGTGTCTCGGGGGGAGGGGAGAGTGTCTCGGGGGAAGGGGAGAGTGTCTCGGGGGGAGGGGAGAGTGTCTCGGGGGGAGGGGAGAGTGTCTCGGGGGGAGGGGAGAGTGTCCCGGGGGGAGGGGTGAGTGTCTCGGGGGGAGGGGAGAGTGTCTCGGGGGGAGGGGAGAGTGTCTCGGGGGGAGGGGAGAGTGTCCCGGGGGGGAGGGGAGAGTGTCTCGGGGGGAGGGGAGAGTGTCCCGGGGGGAGGGGAGAGTGTCCCGGGGGGAGGGGAGAGTGTCTCGGGGGGAGTGGAGAGTGTCCCGGGGGGAGGGGAGAGTGTCCCGGGGGGAGGGGAGAGTGTCTCGGGGGGAGGGGAGAGTGTCCCGGGGGGAGGGGAGATTGTCCCGGGGGGAGGGGAGAGTGTCTCGGGGGGAGGGGAGAGTGTCCCGGGGGGAGGGGAGAGTGTCTCGGGAGGAGGGGAGAGTGTCCCGGGGGAGGGGAGAGTGTCCCGGGGGGAGGGGAGAGTGTCTCGGGGGGAGGGGAGAGTGTCCCGAGGGGAGGGGAGAGTGTCCCGGGGGGAGGGGAGAGTGTCCCGGGGGGAGGGGAGTGTGTCTCTGGGGGAGGGGAGAGTGTCTCGGGGGGAGGGGAGAGTGTCCCGGGGGGAGGGGTGAGTGTCCCGAGGGGAGGGGAGAGTGTCCCGGGGGGAGGGGAGAGTGTCCCGGGGGGAGGGGAGTGTGTCTCGGGGGGAGGGGAGAGTGTCTCGGGGGGTGGGGAGAGTGTCCCGGGTGGAGGGGAGAGTGTCCCGAGGGGAGGGGAGAGTGTCCCGGGGGGAGGGGAGAGTGTCCCGGGGGGAGGGGAGAGTGTCTCGGGGGGAGGGGAGAGTGTCCCGGGGGGAGGGGAGAGTGTCCCGAGGGGAGGGGAGAGTGTCCCGGGGGGAGGGGAGTGTGTCTCGGGGGGAGGGGAGAGTGTCTCGGGGGGAGGGGAGAGTGTCCCGAGGGGAGGGGAGAGTGTCCCTGGGGGAGGGGAGAGTGTCCCGGGGGGAGTGGAGTGTGTCTCTAGGGGAGGGGTGAGTGTCTCGGGGGGAGGGGAGAGTGTCCCGGGGGGAGGGGAGAGTGTCCCGGGGGGAGGGGAGTGTGTCTCGGGGGGAGGGGAGAGTGTCTCGGGGGGAGGGGAGAGTGTCCCGAGGGGAGGGGAGAGTGTCCCGGGGGGAGGGGAGAGTGTCCCGGGGGGAGGGGAGTGTGTCTCGGGGGGAGGGGAGAGTGTCTCGGGGGGAGGGGAGAGTGTCCCGGGGGGAGGGGAGAGTGTCCCGAGGGGAGGGGAGAGTGTCCCGGGGGGAGGGGAGAGTGTCCCGGGGGGAGGGGAGTGTGTCTCGGGGGGAGGGGAGAGTGTCCCGGGGGGAGGGGAGAGTGTCTCGGGGGGAGGGGAGAGTGTCCCGGGGGGAGGGGAGAGTGTCTCGGGGGGAGCGGAGAGTGTCCCGGGAGGAGGGGAGAGTGTCTCGGGGGGAGGGGAGAGTGTCCCGGGGGGAGGGGAGAGTGTCTCGGGGGGAGCGGAGAGTGTCCCGGTGGGAGGGGAGAGTGTCTCGGGGGGAGGGGAGAGTGTCTCGGGGGAAGGGGAGAGTGTCTCGGGGGGAGGGGAGAGTGTCTCGGGGGGAGGGGAGAGTGTCTCGGGGGGAGGGGAGAGTGTCTCGGGGGGAGGGGAGAGTGTCCCGGGGGGAGGGGTGAGTGTCTCGGGGGGAGGGGAGAGTGTCTCGGGGGGAGGGGAGAGTGTCTCGGGGGGAGGGGAGAGTGTCCCGGGGGGGAGGGGAGAGTGTCTCGGGGGGAGGGGAGAGTGTCCCGGGGGGAGGGGAGAGTGTCCCGGGGGGAGGGGAGAGTGTCTCGGGGGGAGTGGAGAGTGTCCCGGGGGGAGGGGAGAGTGTCCCGGGGGGAGGGGAGAGTGTCTCGGGGGGAGGGGAGAGTGTCCCGGGGGGAGGGGAGATTGTCCCGGGGGGAGGGGAGAGTGTCTCGGGGGGAGGGGAGAGTGTCCCGGGGGGAGGGGAGAGTGTCTCGGGAGGAGGGGAGAGTGTCCCGGGGGAGGGGAGAGTGTCCCGGGGGGAGGGGAGAGTGTCTCGGGGGGAGGGGAGAGTGTCCCGAGGGGAGGGGAGAGTGTCCCGGGGGGAGGGGAGAGTGTCCCGGGGGGAGGGGAGTGTGTCTCTGGGGGAGGGGAGAGTGTCTCGGGGGGAGGGGAGAGTGTCCCGGGGGGAGGGGTGAGTGTCCCGAGGGGAGGGGAGAGTGTCCCGGGGGGAGGGGAGAGTGTCCCGGGGGGAGGGGAGTGTGTCTCGGGGGGAGGGGAGAGTGTCTCGGGGGGTGGGGAGAGTGTCCCGGGTGGAGGGGAGAGTGTCCCGAGGGGAGGGGAGAGTGTCCCGGGGGGAGGGGAGAGTGTCCCGGGGGGAGGGGAGAGTGTCTCGGGGGGAGGGGAGAGTGTCCCGGGGGGAGGGGAGAGTGTCCCGAGGGGAGGGGAGAGTGTCCCGGGGGGAGGGGAGTGTGTCTCGGGGGGAGGGGAGAGTGTCTCGGGGGGAGGGGAGAGTGTCCCGAGGGGAGGGGAGAGTGTCCCTGGGGGAGGGGAGAGTGTCCCGGGGGGAGTGGAGTGTGTCTCTAGGGGAGGGGTGAGTGTCTCGGGGGGAGGGGAGAGTGTCCCGGGGGGAGGGGAGAGTGTCCCGGGGGGAGGGGAGTGTGTCTCGGGGGGAGGGGAGAGTGTCTCGGGGGGAGGGGAGAGTGTCCCGAGGGGAGGGGAGAGTGTCCCGGGGGGAGGGGAGAGTGTCCCGGGGGGAGGGGAGTGTGTCTCGGGGGGAGGGGAGAGTGTCTCGGGGGGAGGGGAGAGTGTCCCGGGGGGAGGGGAGAGTGTCCCGAGGGGAGGGGAGAGTGTCCCGGGGGGAGGGGAGAGTGTCCCGGGGGGAGGGGAGTGTGTCTCGGGGGGAGGGGAGAGTGTCTCGGGGGGAGGGGAGAGTGTCCCGGGGGGAGGGGAGTGTGTCTCGGGGGGAGGGGAGAGTGTCTCGGGGGGAGGGGAGAGTGTCCCGGGGGGAGGGGAGAGTGTCTCGGGGGGAGGGGAGAGTGTCCCGGGGGGAGAGGAGAGTGTCTCGGGGGGAGGGGAGAGTGTCCCGGGTGGAGGGCAGAGTGTCTCGGGGGGAGGGGAGAGTGTCCCGGGGGGAGGGGAGAGTGTCTCGGGGGGAGGGGAGAGTGTCCCGGGGGGAGGGGAGAGTGTCTCGGGGGGAGGGGAGAGTGTCTCGGGGGGAGGGGAGAGTGTCCCGGGGGGAGGGGAGAGTGTCCCGGGGGGAGGGGAGTGTGTCTCGGGGGGAGGGGAGAGTGTCTCGGGGGGAGGGGAGAGTGTCCCGGGGGGAGGGGAGAGTGTCCCGAGGGGAGGGGAGAGTATCCCTGGGGGAGGGGAGAGTGTCCCGGGGGGAGGGGAGTGTGTCTCGGGGGGAGGGGAGAGTGTCTCGGGGGGAGGGGAGAGTGTCCCGGGGGGAGGGGAGTGTGTCACGGGGGGAGTGGAGAGTGTCCCGGGGGGAGCGGAGTGTGTCTCGGGGGGAGGGGAGAGTGTCTCGGGGGGAGGGGAGAGTGTCCCGGGGGGAGGGGAGAGTGTCCCGTGGGGAGGGGAGAGTGTCCCGAGGGGAGGGGAGAGTGTCCCGGGGGGAGGGGAGAGTGTCCCGGGGGGAGGGGAGTGTGTTTCGGGGGGAGGGGAGAGTGTCTCGGGGGGAGGGGAGAGTGTCCCGGGGGGAGGGGAGTGTGTCTCGGGGGGAGGGGAGAGTGTCTCGGGGGGAGGGGAGAGTGTCTCGGGGGAAGGGGAGAGTGTCCCGGGGGGAGAGGAGAGTGTCTCGGGGGGAGGGGAGAGTGTCCCGGGTGGAGGGGAGAGTGTCTCGGGGGGAGGGGAGAGTGTCCCGGGGGGAGGGGAGAGTGTCTCGGGGGGAGGGGAGAGTGTCCCGGGGGGAGGGGAGAGTGTCTCTGGGGGAGGGGAGAGTGTCTCGGGGGGAGGGGAGAGTGTCCCGGGGGGAGGGGAGAGTGTCCCGGGGGGAGGGGAGTGTGTCTCGGGGGGAGGGGAGAGTGTCTCGGGGGGAGGGGAGAGTGTCCCGGGGGGAGGGGAGAGTGTCCCGAGGGGAGGGGAGAGTGTCCCTGGGGGAGGGGAGAGTGTCCCGGGGGGAGGGGAGTGTGTCTCGGGGGGAGGGGAGAGTGTCTCGGGGGGAGGGGAGAGTGTCCCGGGGGGAGGGGTGTGTGTCACGGGGGGAGGGGAGAGTGTCCCGGGGGGAGCGGAGTGTGTCTCGGGGGGAGGGGAGAGTGTCTCGGGGGGAGGGGAGAGTGTCCCGGGGGGAGGGGAGAGTGTCCCGGGGGGAGGGGAGTGTGTCTCGGGGGGAGGGGAGAGTGTCTCGGGGGGAGGGGAGAGTGTCCCGGGGGGAGGGGAGAGTGTCTCGGGGGGAGGGGAGAGTGTCCCGGGGGGAGGGGAGAGTGTCTCGGGGGGAGGGGAGAGTGTCCCGAGGGGAGGGGAGATTGTCCCGGGGGGAGGGGAGAGTGTCCCGGGGGGAGGGGAGTGTGTCTCGGGGGGAGGGGAGAGTGTCTCGGGGGGAGGGGAGAGTGTCCCGGGGGGAGGGGAGAGTGTCCCGAGGAGAGGGGAGAGTGTCCCGGGGGGAGGGGAGAGTGTCCCGGGGGGAGGGGAGTGTGTCTCGGGGGGAGGGGAGAGTGTCCCGGGGGGAGCGGAGTGTGTCTCGGGGGGAGGGGAGAGTGTCTCGGGGGGAGGGAAGAGTGTCCCGGGGGGAGGGGAGAGTGTCTCGGGGGGAGGGGAGAGTGTCCCGGGGGGAGGGGAGTGTGTCTCGGGGGGAGGGGAGAGTGTCTCGGGGGGAGGGGAGAGTGTCCCGGGGGGAGGGGAGAGTGTCCCGCGAGGAAGGGAGAGTGTCCCGGGGGGAGGGGAGATAGTCCCGGGGGGAGGGGAGAGTGTCTCGGGGGGAGGGGAGAGTGTCCCGGGGGGAGGGGAGAGTGTCTCGGGGGGAGGGGAGAGTGTCCCGGGGGGAGGGGAGTGTGTCTCGGGGGGAGGGGAGAGTGTCTCGGGGGGAGGGGAGAGTGTCTCGGGGGGAGGGGAGAGTGTCCCGGGGGGAGGGGAGTGTGTCCCGGGGGGAGGGGAGTGTGTCTCGGGGGGAGGGGAGAGTGTCTCGGGGGGAGGGGAGAGTGTCCCGGGGGGAGGGGAGTGTGTCTCGGGGGGAGGGGAGAGTGTCCCGGGGGGAGGGGAGTGTGTCTCGGGGGGAGGGGAGAGTGTCTCGGGGGGAGGGGAGAGTGTCCCGGGGGGAGGGGAGAGTGTCTCGGGGGGAGGGGAGAGTGTCCCGGGGGGAGGGGAGTGTGTCTCGGGGGGAGGGGAGAGTGTCCCGGGGGGAGGGGAGAGTGTCTCGGGGGGAGGGGGGAGTGTCCCGGGGGGAGGGGAGAGTGTCCCGGGGGGAGGGGAGAGTGTCCCGGGGGGAGGGGAGAGTGTCTCGGGGGAGGGGGGAGTGTCTCGGGGGAGGGGAGAGTGTCCCGGGGGGAGGGGAGAGTGTCCCGGGGGGAGGGGAGAGTGTCCCGGGGGGAGGGGAGAGTGTCCCGGGGGGAGGGGAGAGTGTCTCGGGGGGAGGGGAGAGTGTCCCGGGGGGAGGGGAGTGTGTCTCGGGGGGAGGGGAGAGTGTCCCGGGGGGAGGGGAGTGTGTCTCGGGGGGAGGGGAGAGTGTCTCGGGGGGAGGGGAGAGTGTCCCGGGGGGAGGGGAGAGTGTCTCGGGGGGAGGGGAGAGTGTCCCGGGGGGAGGGGAGTGTGTCTCGGGGGGAGGGGAGAGTGTCCCGGGGGGAGGGGAGAGTGTCTCGGGGGGAGGGGAGAGTGTCCCGGGGGGAGGGGAGAGTGTCCCGGGGGGAGCGGAGTGTGTCTCGGGGGGAGGGGAGAGTGTCTCGGGGGGAGGGGAGAGTGTCCCGGGGGGAGGGGAGAGTGTCCCGTGGGGAGGGGAGAGTGTCCCGAGGGGAGGGGAGAGTGTCCCGGGGGGAGGGGAGAGTGTCCCGGGGGGAGGGGAGTGTGTTTCGGGGGGAGGGGAGAGTGTCTCGGGGGGAGGGGAGAGTGTCCCGGGGGGAGGGGAGTGTGTCTCGGGGGGAGGGGAGAGTGTCTCGGGGGGAGGGGAGAGTGTCTCGGGGGGAGGGGAGAGTGTCCCGGGGGGAGAGGAGAGTGTCTCGGGGGGAGGGGAGAGTGTCCCGGGTGGAGGGGAGAGTGTCTCGGGGGGAGGGGAGAGTGTCCCGGGGGGAGGGGAGAGTGTCTCGGGGGGAGGGGAGAGTGTCCCGGGGGGAGGGGAGAGTGTCTCTGGGGGAGGGGAGAGTGTCTCGGGGGGAGGGGAGAGTGTCCCGGGGGGAGGGGAGAGTGTCCCGGGGGGAGGGGAGTGTGTCTCGGGGGGAGGGGAGAGTGTCTCGGGGGGAGGGGAGAGTGTCCCGGGGGGAGGGGAGAGTGTCCCGAGGGGAGGGGAGAGTGTCCCTGGGGGAGGGGAGAGTGTCCCGGGGGGAGGGGAGTGTGTCTCGGGGGGAGGGGAGAGTGTCTCGGGGGGAGGGGAGAGTGTCCCGGGGGGAGGGGTGTGTGTCACGGGGGGAGGGGAGAGTGTCCCGGGGGGAGCGGAGTGTGTCTCGGGGGGAGGGGAGAGTG
The DNA here is from genome assembly GCF_044704955.1 of Pristiophorus japonicus. Taxonomy (NCBI): domain Eukaryota; kingdom Metazoa; phylum Chordata; class Chondrichthyes; family Pristiophoridae; genus Pristiophorus; species Pristiophorus japonicus. The sequence goes on along the minus strand of NW_027254858.1, from coordinate 78,452 downwards.
TCTCGGGGGGAGGGGAGAGTGTCCCGGGGGGAGGGGAGAGTGTCCCGGGGGGAGGGGAGTGTGTCTCGGGGGGAGGGGAGAGTGTCTCGGGGGGAGGGGAGAGTGTCCCGGGGGGAGGGGAGAGTGTCTCGGGGGGAGGGGAGAGTGTCCCGGGGGGAGGGGAGAGTGTCTCGGGGGGAGGGGAGAGTGTCCCGAGGGGAGGGGAGATTGTCCCGGGGGGAGGGGAGAGTGTCCCGGGGGGAGGGGAGTGTGTCTCGGGGGGAGGGGAGAGTGTCTCGGGGGGAGGGGAGAGTGTCCCGGGGGGAGGGGAGAGTGTCCCGAGGAGAGGGGAGAGTGTCCCGGGGGGAGGGGAGAGTGTCCCGGGGGGAGGGGAGTGTGTCTCGGGGGGAGGGGAGAGTGTCCCGGGGGGAGCGGAGTGTGTCTCGGGGGGAGGGGAGAGTGTCTCGGGGGGAGGGAAGAGTGTCCCGGGGGGAGGGGAGAGTGTCTCGGGGGGAGGGGAGAGTGTCCCGGGGGGAGGGGAGTGTGTCTCGGGGGGAGGGGAGAGTGTCTCGGGGGGAGGGGAGAGTGTCCCGGGGGGAGGGGAGAGTGTCCCGCGAGGAAGGGAGAGTGTCCCGGGGGGAGGGGAGATAGTCCCGGGGGGAGGGGAGAGTGTCTCGGGGGGAGGGGAGAGTGTCCCGGGGGGAGGGGAGAGTGTCTCGGGGGGAGGGGAGAGTGTCCCGGGGGGAGGGGAGTGTGTCTCGGGGGGAGGGGAGAGTGTCTCGGGGGGAGGGGAGAGTGTCTCGGGGGGAGGGGAGAGTGTCCCGGGGGGAGGGGAGTGTGTCCCGGGGGGAGGGGAGTGTGTCTCGGGGGGAGGGGAGAGTGTCTCGGGGGGAGGGGAGAGTGTCCCGGGGGGAGGGGAGTGTGTCTCGGGGGGAGGGGAGAGTGTCCCGGGGGGAGGGGAGTGTGTCTCGGGGGGAGGGGAGAGTGTCTCGGGGGGAGGGGAGAGTGTCCCGGGGGGAGGGGAGAGTGTCTCGGGGGGAGGGGAGAGTGTCCCGGGGGGAGGGGAGTGTGTCTCGGGGGGAGGGGAGAGTGTCCCGGGGGGAGGGGAGAGTGTCTCGGGGGGAGGGGGGAGTGTCCCGGGGGGAGGGGAGAGTGTCCCGGGGGGAGGGGAGAGTGTCCCGGGGGGAGGGGAGAGTGTCTCGGGGGAGGGGGGAGTGTCTCGGGGGAGGGGAGAGTGTCCCGGGGGGAGGGGAGAGTGTCCCGGGGGGAGGGGAGAGTGTCCCGGGGGGAGGGGAGAGTGTCCCGGGGGGAGGGGAGAGTGTCTCGGGGGGAGGGGAGAGTGTCCCGGGGGGAGGGGAGTGTGTCTCGGGGGGAGGGGAGAGTGTCCCGGGGGGAGGGGAGTGTGTCTCGGGGGGAGGGGAGAGTGTCTCGGGGGGAGGGGAGAGTGTCCCGGGGGGAGGGGAGAGTGTCTCGGGGGGAGGGGAGAGTGTCCCGGGGGGAGGGGAGTGTGTCTCGGGGGGAGGGGAGAGTGTCCCGGGGGGAGGGGAGAGTGTCTCGGGGGGAGGGGAGAGTGTCCCGGGGGGAGGGGAGAGTGTCCCGGGGGGAGGGGAGAGTGACCCGGGGGGAGGGGAGAGTGTCCCGGGGGGAGGGGAGAGTGTCTCGGTGGAGGGGGGAGTGTCTCGGGGGAGGGGAGAGTGTCCCGGGGGGAGGGGAGAGTGTCCCGGGGGGAGGGGAGAGTGTCCCGGGGGGAGGGGAGAGTGTCCCGGGGGGAGGGGAGAGTGTCCCGCGAGGAGGGGAGAGTGTCCCGGGGGGAGGGGAGATAGTCCCGGGGGGAGGGGAGAGTGTCCCGGGGGGAGGGGAGAGTGTCCCGGGGGGAGGGGAGAGTGTCCCGGGGGGAGGGGAGGGTGTCCCGCGGGGAGGGGAGTGCGTCTCGGGGGGAGGGGAGAGTGTCCCGGGGGGAGGGGAGAGTGTCCCGGGGGGAGGGGAGAGTGTCCCGGGGGGAGGGGAGTGTGTCTCGGGGGGAGGGGAGAGTGTCTCGGGGGGAGGGGAGAGTGTCCCGAGGGGAGGGGAGAGTGTCCCTGGGGGAGGGGAGAGTGTCCCGGGGGGAGGGGAGTGTGTCTCGGGGGGAGGGGAGAGTGTCTCGGGGGGAGGGGAGAGTGTCCCGGGGGGAGGGGAGTGTGTCACGGGGGGAGGGGAGAGTGTCCCGGGGGGAGCGGAGTGTGTCTCGGGGGGAGGGGAGAGTGTCTCGGGGGGAGGGGAGAGTGTCCCGGGGGGAGGGGAGAGTGTCCCGGGGGGAGGGGAGTGTGTCTCGGGGGGAGGGGAGAGTGTCTCGGGGGGAGGGGAGAGTGTCCCGGGGGGAGGGGAGAGTGTCTCGGGGGGAGGGGAGAGTGTCCCGGGGGGAGGGGAGAGTGTCTCGGGGGGAGGGGAGAGTGTCCCGAGGGGAGGGGAGATTGTCCCGGGGGGAGGGGAGAGTGTCCCGGGGGGAGGGGAGTGTGTCTCGGGGGGAGGGGAGAGTGTCTCGGGGGGAGGGGAGAGTGTCCCGGGGGGAGGGGAGAGTGTCCCGAGGAGAGGGGAGAGTGTCCCGGGGGGAGGGGAGAGTGTCCCGGGGGGAGGGGAGTGTGTCTCGGGGGGAGGGGAGAGTGTCTCGGGGGGAGGGGAGAGTGTCCCGGGGGGAGGGGAGTGTGTCTCGGGGGGAGGGGAGAGTGTCCCGGGGGGAGCGGAGTGTGTCTCGGGGGGAGGGGAGAGTGTCTCGGGGGGAGGGGAGAGTGTCCCGGGGGGAGGGGAGAGTGTCTCGGGGGGAGGGGAGAGTGTCCCGGGGGGAGGGGAGTGTGTCTCGGGGAGAGGGGAGAGTGTCTCGGGGGGAGGGGAGAGTGTCCCGGGGGGAGGGGAGAGTGTCCCGCGAGGAGGGGAGAGTGTCCCGGGGGGAGGGGAGATTGTCCCGGGGGGAGGGGAGAGTGTCCCGGGGGGAGGGGAGAGTGTCCCGGGGGGAGGGGAGGGTGTCCCGCGGGGAGGGGAGTGCGTCTCGGGGGGAGGGGAGAGTGTCCCGGGGGGAGGGGAGAGTGTCCCGAGGGGAGGGGAGAGTGTCCCGGGGGGAGGGGAGAGTGTCCCGGGGGGAGGGGAGTGTGTCTCGGGGGGAGGGGAGAGTGTCTCGGGGGGAGGGGAGAGTGTCCAGGGGGGAGGGGAGTGTGTCTCGGGGGGAGGGGAGAGTGTCCCGGGGGGAGCGGAGTGTGTCTCGGGGGGAGGGGAGAGTGTCTCGGGGGGAGGGGAGAGTGTCCCGGGGGGAGGGGAGAGTGTCTCGGGGGGAGGGGAGAGTGTCCCGGGGGGAGGGGAGTGTGTCTCGGGGGGAGGGGAGAGTGTCTCGGGGGGAGGGGAGAGTGTCTCAAGGGGGAGGGGAGAGTGTCCCGGGGGGAGGGGAGAGTGTCCCGGGGGGAGGGGAGTGTGTCTCGGGGGGAGGGGAGAGTGTCTCGGGGGGAGGGGAGAGTGTCCCGGGGGGAGGGGAGTGTGTCTCGGGGGGAGGGGAGAGTGTCCCGGGGGGAGGGGAGTGTGTCTCGGGGGGAGGGGAGAGTGTCTCGGGGGGAGGGGAGAGTGTCCCGGGGGGAGGGGAGAGTGTCTCGGGGGGAGGGGAGAGTGTCCCGGGGGGAGGGGAGAGTGTCCCGGGGGGAGGGGAGAGTGACCCGGGGGGAGGGGAGAGTGTCTCGGGGGGAGGGGAGAGTGTCCCGGGGGGAGGGGAGAGTGTCCCGGGGGGAGGGGAGAGTGTCTCGGGGGGAGGGGAGAGTGTCCCGGGGGGAGGGGAGAGTGTCTCGGGGGGAGGGGAGAGTGTCCCGGGGGGAGGGGAGAGTGTCTCGGGGGGAGGGGAGAGTGTCCCGGGGGGAGGGGAGAGTGTCTCGGGGGGAGGGGAGAGTGTCTCGGGGGGAGGTGAGAGTGTCTCGGGGGGAGGGGGAGAGTGTCTCGGGGGGAGGGGAGAGTTTCTCGGGGGGAGGGGAGAGTGTCTCGGGGGGAGGGGAGAGTGTCCCGGGGGGAGGGAAGAGTGTCTCGGGGGAGGGGGGAGTGTCTCGGGGGAGGGGAGAGTGTCCCGGGGGGAGGGGAGAGTGTCCCGGGGGGAGGGGAGAGTGTCCCGGGGGGAGGGGAGAGTGTCCCGGGGGGAGGGGAGAGTGTCTCGGGGGGAGGGGAGAGTGTCCGGGGGGAGGGGAGTGTGTCTCGGGGGGAGGGGAGAGTGTCCCGGGGGGAGGGGAGTGTGTCTCGGGGGGAGGGGAGAGTGTCTCGGGGGGAGGGGAGAGTGTCCCGGGGGGAGGGGAGAGTGTCTCGGGGGGAGGGGAGAGTGTCCCGGGGGGAGGGGAGTGTGTCTCGGGGGGAGGGGAGAGTGTCCCGGGGGGAGGGGAGAGTGTCTCGGGGGGAGGGGAGAGTGTCCCGGGGGGAGGGGAGAGTGTCCCGGGGGGAGGGGAGAGTGACCCGGGGGGAGGGGAGAGTGTCCCGGGGGGAGGGGAGAGTGTCTCGGTGGAGGGGGGAGTGTCTCGGGGGAGGGGAGAGTGTCCCGGGGGGAGGGGAGAGTGTCCCGGGGGGAGGGGAGAGTGTCCCGGGGGGAGGGGAGAGTGTCCCGGGGGGAGGGGAGAGTGTCCCGCGAGGAGGGGAGAGTGTCCCGGGGGGAGGGGAGATAGTCCCGGGGGGAGGGGAGAGTGTCCCGGGGGGAGGGGAGAGTGTCCCGGGGGGAGGGGAGAGTGTCCCGGGGGGAGGGGAGGGTGTCCCGCGGGGAGGGGAGTGCGTCTCGGGGGGAGGGGAGAGTGTCCCGGGGGGAGGGGAGAGTGTCCCGGGGGGAGGGGAGAGTGTCCCGGGGGGAGGGGAGTGTGTCTCGGGGGGAGGGGAGAGTGTCTCGGGGGGAGGGGAGAGTGTCCCGGGGGGAGGGGAGTGTGTCTCGGGGGGAGGGGAGAGTGTCCCGGGGGGAGCGGAGTGTGTCTCGGGGGGAGGGGAGAGTGTCTCGGGGGGAGGGGAGAGTGTCCCGGGGGGAGGGGAGAGTGTCTCGGGGGGAGGGGAGAGTGTCCCGGGGGGAGGGGAGTGTGTCTCGGGGGGAGGGGAGAGTGTCTCGGGGGGAGGGGAGAGTGTCCCGGGGGGAGGGGAGAGTGTCCCGGGGGGAGGGGAGTGTGTCTCGGGGGGAGGGGAGAGTGTCTCGGGGGGAGGGGAGAGTGTCCCGGGGGGAGGGGAGAGTGTCTCGGGGGGAGGGGAGAGTGTCCCGGGGGAGGGGAGAGTGTCCCGGGGGGAGGGGAGTGTGTCACGGGGGGAGGGGAGAGTGTCTCGGGGGGAGGGGAGAGTGTCCCGGGGGGAGGGGAGAGTGTCCCGAGGGGAGGGGAGAGTGTCCCGGGGGGAGGGGAGAGTGTCCCGGGGGGAGGGGAGTGTGTCTCGGGGGGAGGGGAGAGTGTCTCGGGGGGAGGGGAGAGTGTCCCGGGGGGAGGGGAGTGTGTCTCGGGGGGAGGGGAGAGTGTCTCGGGGGGAGGGGAGAGTGTCCCGGGGGGAGGGGAGAGTGTCTCGGGGGGAGGGGAGAGTGTCCCGGGGGGAGAGGAGAGTGTCTCGGGGGAGGGGAGAGTGTCCCGGGTGGAGGGGAGAGTGTCTCGGGGGGAGGGGAGAGTGTCCCGGGGGGAAGGGAGAGTGTCTCGGGGGGAGGGGAGAGTGTCCCGGGGGGAGGGGAGAGTGTCTCGGGGGGAGGGGAGAGTGTCTCGGGGGGAGGGGAGAGTGTCCCGGGGGGAGGGGAGAGTGTCCCGGGGGGAGGGGAGTGTGTCTCGGGGGAGGGGAGAGTGTCTCGGGGGGAGGGGAGAGTGTCCCGGGGGGAGGGGAGAGTGTCCCGAGGGGAGGGGAGAGTGTCCCTGGGGGAGGGGAGAGTGTCCCGGGGGGAGGGGAGTGTGTCTCGGGGGGAGGGGAGAGTGTCTCGGGGGGAGGGGAGAGTGTCCCGGGGGGAGGGGAGTGTGTCACGGGGGGAGGGGAGAGTGTCCCGGGGGGAGCGGAGTGTGTCTCGGGGGGAGGGGAGAGTGTCTCGGGGGGAGGGGAGAGTGTCCCGGGGGGAGGGGAGAGTGTCCCGGGGGGAGGGGAGTGTGTCTCGGGGGGAGGGGAGAGTGTCTCGGGGGGAGGGGAGAGTGTCCCGGGGGGAGGGGAGAGTGTCTCGGGGGGAGGGGAGAGTGTCCCGGGGGGAGGGGAGAGTGTCTCGGGGGGAGGGGAGAGTGTCCCGAGGGGAGGGGAGATTGTCCCGGGGGGAGGGGAGAGTGTCCCGGGGGGAGGGGAGTGTGTCTCGGGGGGAGGGGAGAGTGTCTCGGGGGGAGGGGAGAGTGTCCCGGGGGGAGGGGAGAGTGTCCCGAGGAGAGGGGAGAGTGTCCCGGGGGGAGGGGAGAGTGTCCCGGGGGGAGGGGAGTGTGTCTCGGGGGGAGGGGAGAGTGTCTCGGGGGGAGGGGAGAGTGTCCCGGGGGGAGGGGAGTGTGTCTCGGGGGGAGGGGAGAGTGTCCCGGGGGGAGCGGAGTGTGTCTCGGGGGGAGGGGAGAGTGTCTCGGGGGGAGGGGAGAGTGTCCCGGGGGGAGGGGAGAGTGTCTCGGGGGGAGGGGAGAGTGTCCCGGGGGGAGGGGAGTGTGTCTCGGGGAGAGGGGAGAGTGTCTCGGGGGGAGGGGAGAGTGTCCCGGGGGGAGGGGAGAGTGTCCCGCGAGGAGGGGAGAGTGTCCCGGGGGGAGGGGAGATTGTCCCGGGGGGAGGGGAGAGTGTCCCGGGGGGAGGGGAGAGTGTCCCGGGGGGAGGGGAGGGTGTCCCGCGGGGAGGGGAGTGCGTCTCGGGGGGAGGGGAGAGTGTCCCGGGGGGAGGGGAGAGTGTCCCGAGGGGAGGGGAGAGTGTCCCGGGGGGAGGGGAGAGTGTCCCGGGGGGAGGGGAGTGTGTCTCGGGGGGAGGGGAGAGTGTCTCGGGGGGAGGGGAGAGTGTCCAGGGGGGAGGGGAGTGTGTCTCGGGGGGAGGGGAGAGTGTCCCGGGGGGAGCGGAGTGTGTCTCGGGGGGAGGGGAGAGTGTCTCGGGGGGAGGGGAGAGTGTCCCGGGGGGAGGGGAGAGTGTCTCGGGGGGAGGGGAGAGTGTCCCGGGGGGAGGGGAGTGTGTCTCGGGGGGAGGGGAGAGTGTCTCGGGGGGAGGGGAGAGTGTCTCAAGGGGGAGGGGAGAGTGTCCCGGGGGGAGGGGAGAGTGTCCCGGGGGGAGGGGAGTGTGTCTCGGGGGGAGGGGAGAGTGTCTCGGGGGGAGGGGAGAGTGTCCCGGGGGGAGGGGAGTGTGTCTCGGGGGGAGGGGAGAGTGTCCCGGGGGGAGGGGAGTGTGTCTCGGGGGGAGGGGAGAGTGTCTCGGGGGGAGGGGAGAGTGTCCCGGGGGGAGGGGAGAGTGTCTCGGGGGGAGGGGAGAGTGTCCCGGGGGGAGGGGAGAGTGTCCCGGGGGGAGGGGAGAGTGACCCGGGGGGAGGGGAGAGTGTCTCGGGGGGAGGGGAGAGTGTCCCGGGGGGAGGGGAGAGTGTCCCGGGGGGAGGGGAGAGTGTCTCGGGGGGAGGGGAGAGTGTCCCGGGGGGAGGGGAGAGTGTCTCGGGGGGAGGGGAGAGTGTCCCGGGGGGAGGGGAGAGTGTCTCGGGGGGAGGGGAGAGTGTCCCGGGGGGAGGGGAGAGTGTCTCGGGGGGAGGGGAGAGTGTCTCGGGGGGAGGTGAGAGTGTCTCGGGGGGAGGGGAGAGTGTCTCGGGGGGAGGGGAGAGTTTCTCGGGGGGAGGGGAGAGTGTCTCGGGGGGAGGGGAGAGTGTCCCGGGGGGAGGGAAGAGTGTCTCGGGGGGAGGGGAGAGTGTCGCGGGGGGAGGGGAGAGTGTCTCGGGGGGAGGGGAGAGTGTCCCGGGGGGAGGGGAGAGTGTCTCGGCGGGAGGGGAGAGTGTCCCGGGGGGAGGGGAGAGTGTCCCGGAGGGAGGGGAGAGTGTCTCGGGGGGAGGGGAGAGTGTCCCGGGGGGAGGGGAGAGTGTCCCGGGGGGAGGGGAGATTGTCCCGGGGGGAGGGGTGAGTGTCTCGGGGGGAGGGGAGAGTGTCCCGGGGGGAGGGGAGAGTGTCCCGGGGGGAGGGGTGAGTGTCTCGGGGGGAGGGGAGAGTGTCCCGGGGGGAGGGGAGACTGTCCCGGGGGGAGGGGAGAGTGTCCCGGGGGGAGGGGAGTGTGTCTCTGGGGGAGGGGAGAGTGTCCCGGGGGGAGAGGAGATTGTCCCGGGGGGAGGGGAGAGTGTCTCGGGGGGAGGGGAGAGTGTCCCGGGGGGAGGGGAGAGTGTCCCGGGGGGAGGGGTGAGTGTCACGGGGGGAGGGGAGAGTGTCCCGGGGGGAGGGGAGAGTGTCCCGGGGGGAGGGGAGAGTGTCCCGGGGGGAGGGGAGTGTGTCTCGGGGGGAGGGGAGAGTGTCTCGGGGGGGAGTGGAGAGTGTCCCGAGGGGAGGGGAGAGTGTCCCGGGGGGAGGGGAGAGTGTCCCGGGGGGAGGGGAGTGTGTCTCGGGGGGAGGGCAGAGTGTCTCGGGGGGAGGGGAGAGTGTCCCGGGGGGAGGGGAGAGTGTCCCGAGGGGAGGGGAGAGTGTCCCGGGGGGAGGGGAGAGTGTCCCGGGGGGAGGGGAGAGTGTCTCGGGGGGAGGGGAGAGTGTCCCGGTGGGAGGGGAGAGTGTCCCGGGGGGAGGGGAGAGTGTCCCGGGGGGAGGGGAGTGTGTCTCGGGGGGAGGGGAGAGTGTCTCGGGGGGAGGGGAGAGTGTCCCGGGGGGAGGGGAGAGTGTCCCGGGGGGAGGGGAGGGTGTCCCGCGGGGAGGGGAGAGTGTCCTGGGGGGAGGGGAGAGTGTCCCGGGGGGAGGGGAGAGTGTCCCGGGGGGAGGGGAGAGTGTCCCGGGGGGAGGGGAGAGTGTCCCGCGAGGAGGGGAGAGTGTCCCGGGGGGAGGGGAGATAGTCCCGGGGGGAGGGGAGAGTGTCCCGGGGGGAGGGGAGAGTGTCCCGGGGGGAGGGGAGAGTGTCCCGGGGGGAGGGGAGGGTGTCCCGCGGGGAGGGGAGTGTGTCTCGGGGGGAGGGGAGAGTGTCTCGGGGGGAGGGCAGAGTGTCCCGAGGGGAGGGGAGAGTGTCCCGGGGGGAGGGGAGAGTGTCCCGGGGGGAGGGGAGTGTGTCTCGGGGGGAGGGGAGAGTGTCTCGGGGGGAGGGGAGTGTGTCCCGGGGGGAGGGGAGAGTGTCTCGGGGGGAGGGGAGTGTGTCCCGGGGGGAGGGGAGAGTGTCTCGGGGGGAGGGGAGAGTGTCTCGGGGGGAGGGGAGAGTGTCTCGGGGGGAGGGGAGAGTGTCTCGGGGGGAGGGGAGAGTGTATCGGGGGGAGGGGAGAGTGTCCCGGGGGGAGGGGAGAGTGTCTCGGGGGGAGGGGAGAGTGTCCCGGGGGGAGGGGAGAGTGTCCCGGGGGGAGGGGAGAGTGTCTCGGGGGGAGGGGAGAGTGTCCCGGGGGGAGGGGAGAGTGTCTCGGGGGGAGGGGAGAGTGTCCCGGGGGGAGGGGAGTGTGTCTCGGGGGGAGGGGAGAGTGTCTCGGGGGGAGGGGAGAGTGTCCCGGGGGGAGGGGAGAGTGTCTCGGGGGGAGGGGAGAGTGTCCCGTGGGGAGGGGAGAGTGTCTCGGGGGGAGGGGAGAATGTCCCGGGGGGAGGGGAGTGTGTCTCGGGGGGGAGGGGAGAGTGTCCCGGGGGGAGAGGAGATTGTCCCGGGGGGAGGGGAGAGTGTCTCGGGGGGAGGGGAGAGTGTCCCGGGGGGAGGGGAGAGTGTCCCGGGGGGAGGGGTGAGTGTCTCGGGGGGAGGGGAGAGTGTCCCGGGGGGAGGGGAGAGTGTCCCGGGGGGAGGGGAGAGTGTCCCGGGGGGAGGGGAGTGTGTCTCGGGGGGAGGGGAGAGTGTCTCGGGGGGGAGTGGAAAGTGTCCCGAGGGGAGGGGAGAGTGTCCCGGGGGGAGGGGAGAGTGTCCCGGGGGGAGGGGAGTGTGTCTCGGGGGGAGGGCAGAGTGTCTCGGGGGGAGGGGAGAGTGTCCCGGGGGGAGGGGAGAGTGTCCCGAGGGGAGGGGAGAGTGTCCCGGGGGGAGGGGAGAGTGTCTCGGGGTGAGGGGAGAGTGTCCCGGGGGGAGGGGAGAGTGTCCCGGGGGGAGGGGAGAGTGTCCCGGGGGGAGGGGAGTGTGTCTCGGGGGGAGGGGAGAGTGTCTCGGGGGGAGGGGAGAGTGTCCCGAGGGGAGGGGAGAGTGTCCCGGGGGGAGGGGAGAGTGTCCCGGGGGGAGGGGAGTGTGTCTCGGGGGGAGGGGAGAGTGTCTCGGGGGGAGGGGAGAGTGTCCCGGGGGGAGGGGAGAGTGTCCCGAGGGGAGGGGAGAGTGTCCCGGGGTGAGGGGAGAATGTCCCGCGGGCAGGGGAGTGTGTTCCGGGGGGAGGGGAGAGTGTCTCGGGGGGAGGGGAGAGTGTCCCGGGGGGAGGGGAGTGTGTCTCGGGGGGAGGGGAGAGTGTCTCGGGGGGAGGGGAGAGTGTCTCGGAGTGAGGGGAGAGTGTCCCGGGGGGAGGGGAGAATGTCTCGGGGGGAGGGGAGAGTGTCCCGGGGGGAGGGGAGTGTGTCTCGGGGGGAGGGGAGAGTGTCCCGGGGGGAGGGGAGAGTGTCTCGGGGGGAGAGGAGAGTGTCCCGGGGGGAGGGGAGAGTGTCTCGGGGGGAGGGGAGAGTGTCCCGGGGGGAGGGGAGAGTGTCTCGGGGGGAGCGGAGAGTGTCCCGGGGGGAGGGGAGAGTGTCTCGGGGGGAGGGGAGAGTGTCTCGGGGGAAGGGGAGAGTGTCTCGGGGGGAGGGGAGAGTGTCTCGGGGGGAGGGGTGAGTGTCTCGGGGGGAGGGGAGAGTGTCCCGGGCGGAGGGGAGAGTGTCTCGGGGGGAGGGGAGAGTGTCTCGGGGGGAGGGGAGAGTGTCTCGGGGGGAGGGGAGAGTGTCCCGGGGGGGAGGGGAGAGTGTCCCGGGGGGAGGGGAGAGTGTCCCGGGGGGAGGGGAGAGTGTCTCGGGGGGAGGCGAGAGTGTCCCGGGGGGAGGGGAGAGTGTCCCGGGGGGAGGGGAGAGTGTCTCGGGGGGAGGGGAGAGTGTCCCGGGGGGAGGGGAGATTGTCCCGGGGGGAGGGGAGAGTGTCTCGGGGGGAGGGGAGAGTGTCCCGGGGGGAGGGGAGAGTGTCTCGGGGGGAGGGGAGAGTGTCCCGGGGGAGGGGAGAGTGTCCCGGGGGGAGGGGAGAGTGTCTCGGGGGGAGGGGAGAGTGTCCCGAGGGGAGGGGAGAGTGTCCCGGGGGGAGGGGAGTGTGTCCCGGGGGGAGGGGAGTGTGTCTCGGGGGGAGGGGAGAGTGTCTCGGGGGGAGGGGAGAGTGTCCCGGGGGGAGGGGAGAGTGTCCCGAGGGGAGGGGAGAGTGTCCCGGGGTGAGGGGAGAGTGTCCCGGGGGGAGGGGAGTGTGTCTCGGGGGGAGGGGGGAGTGTCCCGGGGGGAGGGGAGAGTGTCCCGGGGGGAGGGGAGAGTGTCCCGGGGGGAGGGGAGAGTGTCTCGGGGGGAGGGGAGAGTGTCCCGGGGGGAGGGGAGTGTGTCTCGGGGGGAGGGGAGAGTGTCTCGGGGGGAGGGGAGAGTGTCCCGGGGGGAGGGGAGAGTGTCTCGGGGGGAGGGGAGAGTGTCCCGGGGGGAGGGGAGAGTGTCTCGGGGGGAGGGGAGAGTGTCCCGGGGGGAGGGGAGAGTGTCTCGGGGGGAGGGGAGAGTGACCCGGGGGGAGGGGAGAGTGTCTCGGGGGGAGTGGAGAGTGTCTAGGGGGGAGGGGAGAGTGTCCCGGGGGGAGGGGAGAGTGTCCCGGGGGGAGCGGAGTGTGTCTCGGGGGGAGGGGAGAGTGTCTCGGGGGGAGGGGAGAGTGTCCCGGGGGGAGGGGAGAGTGTCTCGGGGGGGAGGGGAGAGTGTCCCGGGGGGAGGGGAGAGTGTCTCGGGGGGAGGGGAGAGTGTCTCGGGGGAGGGGAGAGTGTCCCGGGGGGAGCGGAGTGTGTCTCGGGGGGAGGGGAGAGTGTCTCGGGGGGAGGGGAGAGTGTCCCGGGGGGAGGGGAGAGTGTCTCGGGGGGGAGGGGAGAGTGTCCCGGGGGGAGGGGAGAGTGTCTCGGGGGGAGGGGAGAGTGTCTCGGGGGAGGGGAGAGTGTCCCGGGGGGAGGGGAGAGTGTCCCGGGGGGAGGGGAGAGTGTCTCGGGGGGAGGGGAGAGTGTCCCGGGGGGAGGGGAGAGTGTCTCGGGGGGAGGGGAGAGTGTCCCGGGGGGAGGGGAGAGTGTCCCGGGGGGAGGGGAGAGTGTCTCGGGGGGAGGGGAGAGTGTCTCGGGGGGAGGGGAGAGTGTCCCGGGGGGAGGGGAGAGTGTCCCGGGGGGAGCGGAGTGTGTCTCGGGGGGAGGGGAGAGTGTCTCGGGGGGAGGGGAGAGTGTCCCGGGGGGAGGGGAGTGTGTCTCGGGGGGAGGGGAGAGTGTCCCGGGGGGAGGGGAGAGTGTCCCGCGAGGAGGGGAGAGTGTCCCGGGGGGAGGGGAGATAGTCCCGGGGGGAGGGGAGAGTGTCCCGGGGGGAGGGGAGAGTGTCTCGGGGGGAGGGGAGAGTGTCCCGGGGGGAGGGGAGAGTGTCCCGGGGGGAGGGGAGGGTGTCCCGCGGGGAGGGGAGTGTGTCTCGGGGGGAGGGGAGAGTGTCTCGGGGGGAGGGCAGAGTGTCCCGAGGGGAGGGGAGAGTGTCCCGGGGGGAGGGGAGAGTGTCCCGGGGGGAGGGGAGTGTGTCTCGGGGGGAGGGGAGAGTGTCTCGGGGGGAGGGGAGAGTGTCCCGGGGGGAGGGGAGAGTGTCTCGGGGGGAGGGGAGTGTGTCCCGGGGGGAGGGGAGAGTGTCTCGGGGGGAGGGGAGAGTGTCTCGGGGGGAGGGGAGAGTGTCTCGGGGGGAGGGGAGAGTGTCTCGGGGGGAGGGGAGAGTGTCTCGGGGGGAGGGGAGAGTGTCTCGGGGGGAGGGGAGAGTGTCCCGGGGGGAGGGGAGAGTGTCTCGGGGGGAGGGGAGAGTGTCTCGGGGGGTGGGGAGAGTGTCTCGGGGGGAGGGGAGAGTGTCCCGGGGGGAGGGGAGAGTGTCTCGGCGGGAGGGGAGAGTGTCCCGGGGGGAGGGGAGAGTGTCCCGGGGGGAGGGGAGAGTGTCTCGGGGGGAGGGGAGAGTGTCCCGGGGGGAGGGGAGAGTGTCTCGGGGGGAGGGGAGAGTGTCCCGGGGGGAGGGGAGAGTGTCTCGGGGGGAGGGGAGAGTGTCCCGGGGGGAGGGGAGAGTGTCTCGGGGGGAGGGGAGAGTGTCCCGGGGGGAGGGAAGAGTGTCTCGGGGGGAGGGGAGAGTGTCCCGGGGGGAGGGGAGAGTGTCTCGGGGGGAGGGGAGAGTGTCCCGGGGGGAGGGGAGAGTGTCTCGGGGGGAGGGGAGAGTGTCCCGGGGGGAGGGGAGAGTGTCTCGGGGGGAGGGGAGAGTGTCTCGGGGGGAGGTGAGAGTGTCTCGGGGGGAGGGGAGAGTGTCTCGGGGGGAGGGGAGAGTTTCTCGGGGGGAGGGGAGAGTGTCTCGGGGGGAGGGGAGAGTGTCCCGGGGGGAGGGAAGAGTGTCTCGGGGGGAGGGGAGAGTGTCGCGGGGGGAGGGGAGAGTGTCTCGGGGGGAGGGGAGAGTGTCCCGGGGGGAGGGGAGAGTGTCTCGGGGGGAGGGGAGAGTGTCCCGGGGGGAGGGGAGAGTGTCCCGAGGGGAGGGGAGAGTGTCCCGGGGGGAGGGGAGAGTGTCCCGGGGGGAGGGGAGTGTGTCTCGGGGGGAGGGGAGAGTGTCTCGGGGGGAGGGGAGAGTGTCCCGGGGGGAGGGGAGAGTGTCCCGAGGGGAGGGGAGAGTGTCCCGGGGTGAGGGGAGAATGTCCCGCGGGCAGGGGAGTGTGTCTCGGGGGGAGGGGTGAGTGTCTCGGGGGGAGGGGAGAGTGTCCCGGGGGGAGGGGAGTGTGTCTCGGGGGGAGGGGAGAGTGTCCCGGGGGGAGGGGAGTGTGTCTCGGGGGGAGGGGAGAGTGTCTCGGAGTGAGGGGAGGGTGTCCCGGGGGGAGGGGAGAGTGTCTCGGGGGGAGGGCAGAGTGTCCCGGGGGGAGGGGAGAGTGTCCCGGGGGGAGGGGAGTGTGTCTCGGGGGGAGGGGAGAGTGTCTCGGGGGGAGGGGAGAGTGTCCCGGGGGGAGGGGAGAGTGTCCCGGGGGGAGGGGAGAGTGTCCCGGGGGGAGGGGAGTTTGTCTCGGGGGGAGGGGAGAGTGTCTCGGGGGGGAGGGGAGAGTGTCCCGGGGGGAGGGGAGTGTGTCTCGGGGGGAGGGGAGAGTGTCCCGGGGGGAGGGGAGAGTGTCCCGGGGGGAGGGGAGAGTGTCTCGGGGGGAGGGGAGAGTGTCCCGGGGGGAGAGGAGAGTGTCTCGGGGGGAGGGGAGAGTGTCCCGGGTGGAGGGGAGAGTGTCTCGGGGGGAGGGGAGAGTGTCCCGGGGGGAGGGGAGAGTGTCTCGGGGGGAGGGGAGAGTGTCCCGGGGGGAGGGGAGAGTGTCTCGGGGGGAGGGGAGAGTGTCTCGGGGGGAGGGGAGAGTGTCTCGGGGGGAGGGGAGAGTGTCTCGGGGGGAGGGGAGAGTGTCTCGGGGGGAGGGGAGAGTGTCCCGGGGGGAGGGGAGAGTGTCTCGGGGGGAGGGGAGAGTGTCTCCGGGTGAGGGGAGAGTGTCTCGGGGGAGGGGAGAGTGTCCCGGGGGGAGGGGAGAGTGTCCCGGGGGGAGGGGAGAGTGTCTCGGGGGGAGGGGAGAGTGTCCCGGGGGGAGGGGAGAGTGTCTCGGGGGGAGGGGAGAGTGTCTCGGGGGGAGGGGAGAGTGTCTCGGGGGGAGGGGAGAGTGTCTCGGGGGGAGGGGAGAGTGTCTCGGAGGGAGGGGAGAGTGTCCCGGGGGGAGGGGAGAGTGTCTCGGGGGGAGGGGAGAGTGTCTCGGGGGAGGGGAGAGTGTCCCGGGGGGAGGGGAGAGTGTCTCGGGGGGAGGGGAGAGTGTCCCGGGGGGAGGGGAGGTGAGAGTGTCTCGGGGGGAGGGGAGAGTGTCCCGGGGGGAGGGGAGAGTGTCCCGGGGGGAGGGGAGTGTGTCCCGGGGGGAGGGGAGAGTGTCTCGGGGGGAGGGGAGAGTGTCTCGGGGGAGGGGAGAGTGTCCCGGGGGGAGGGGAGAGTGTCTCGGGGGGAGGGGAGACTGTCCCGGGGGGAGGGGAGGGGAGAGTGTCTCGGGGGGAGGGCAGAGTGTCCCGGGGGGAGGGGAGAGTGTCCCGGGGGGAGGGGAGTGTGTCTCGGGGGGAGGGGAGAGTGTCTCGGGGGGAGGGGAGAGTGTCCCGGGGGGAGGGGAGAGTGTCCCGGGGGGAGGGGAGAGTGTCCCGGGGGGAGGGGAGTTTGTCTCGGGGGGAGGGGAGAGTGTCTCGGGGGGGAGGGGAGAGTGTCCCGGGGGGAGGGGAGTGTGTCTCGGGGGGAGGGGAGAGTGTCCCGGGGGGAGGGGAGAGTGTCCCGGGGGGAGGGGAGAGTGTCTCGGGGGGAGGGGAGAGTGTCCCGGGGGGAGAGGAGAGTGTCTCGGGGGGAGGGGAGAGTGTCCCGGGTGGAGGGGAGAGTGTCTCGGGGGGAGGGGAGAGTGTCTCGGGGGGAGGGGAGAGTGTCTCGGGGGGAGGGGAGAGTGTCCCGGGGGGAGGGGAGAGTGTCCCGGGGGGAGCGGAGTGTGTCTCGGGGGGAGGGGAGAGTGTCTCGGGGGGAGGGGAGAGTGTCCCGGGGGGAGGGGAGTGTGTCTCGGGGGGAGGGGAGAGTGTCCCGGGGGGAGGGGAGAGTGTCCCGCGAGGAGGGGAGAGTGTCCCGGGGGGAGGGGAGATAGTCCCGGGGGGAGGGGAGAGTGTCCCGGGGGGAGGGGAGAGTGTCTCGGGGGGAGGGGAGAGTGTCCCGGGGGGAGGGGAGAGTGTCCCGGGGGGAGGGGAGGGTGTCCCGCGGGGAGGGGAGTGTGTCTCGGGGGGAGGGGAGAGTGTCTCGGGGGGAGGGCAGAGTGTCCCGAGGGGAGGGGAGAGTGTCCCGGGGGGAGGGGAGAGTGTCCCGGGGGGAGGGGAGTGTGTCTCGGGGGGAGGGGAGAGTGTCTCGGGGGGAGGGGAGAGTGTCCCGGGGGGAGGGGAGACTGTCTCGGGGGGAGGGGAGTGTGTCCCGGGGGGAGGGGAGAGTGTCTCGGGGGGAGGGGAGAGTGTCTCGGGGGGAGGGGAGAGTGTCTCGGGGGGAGGGGAGAGTGTCTCGGGGGGAGGGGAGAGTGTCTCGGGGGGAGGGGAGAGTGTCCCGGGGGGAGGGGAGAGTGTCTCGGGGGGAGGGGAGAGTGTCTCGGGGGGTGGGGAGAGTGTTCCGGGGGGAGGGGAGAGTGTCCCGGGGGGAGGGGAGAGTGTCTCGGCGGGAGGGGAGAGTGTCCAGGGGGGAGGGGAGAGTGTCTCGGGGGGAGGGGAGAGTGTCTCGGGGGGAGGGGAGAGTGTCCCGGGGGGAGGGGAGAGTGTCTCGGGGGGAGGGGAGAGTGTCCCGGGGGGAGGGGAGTGTGTCTCGGGGGGAGGGGAGAGTGTCTCGGGGGGAGGGGAGAGTGTCTCGGGGGGAGGGGAGAGTGTCCCGGGGGGAGGGGAGAGTGTCTCGGGGGGAGGGGAGAGTGTCCCGGGGGGAGGGGAGAGTGTCTCGGGGGGAGGGGAGAGTGTCCCGGGGGGAGGGGAGAGTGTCTCGGGGGGAGGGGAGAGTGTCCCGGGGGGAGGGAAGAGTGTCTCGGGGGGAGGGGAGAGTGTCCCGGGGGGAGGGGAGAGTGTCTCGGGGGGAGGGGAGAGTGTCCCGGGGGAGGGGAGAGTGTCTCGGGGGGAGGGGAGAGTGTCCCGGGGGGAGGGGAGAGTGTCTCGGGGGGAGGGGAGAGTGTCTCGGGGGGAGGTGAGAGTGTCTCGGGGGGAGGGGAGAGTGTCTCGGGGGGAGGGGAGAGTTTCTCGGGGGGAGGGGAGAGTGTCTCGGGGGGAGGGGAGAGTGTCCCGGGGGGAGGGAAGAGTGTCTCGGGGGGAGGGGAGAGTGTCGCGGGGGGAGGGGAGAGTGTCTCGGGGGGAGGGGAGAGTGTCCGGGGGGAGGGGAGAGTGTCTCGGCGGGAGGGGAGAGTGTCCCGGGGGGAGGGGAGAGTGTCCCGGGGGGTGGGGAGAGTGTCTCGGGGGGAGGGGAGAGTGTCCCGGGGGGAGGGGAGAGTGTCCCGGGGGGAGGGGAGATTGTCCCGGGGGGAGGGGTGAGTGTCTCGGGGGGAGGGGAGAGTGTCCCGGGGGGAGGGGAGAGTGTCCCGGGGGGAGGGGTGAGTGTCTCGGGGGGAGGGGAGAGTGTCCCGGGGGGAGGGGAGACTGTCCCGGGGGGAGGGGAGAGTGTCCCGGGGGGAGGGGAGTGTGTCTCGGGGGGAGGGGAGAGTGTCCCGGGGGGAGAGGAGATTGTCCCGGGGGGAGGGGAGAGTGTCTCGGGGGGAGGGGAGAGTGTCCCGGGGGAGGGGAGAGTGTCCCGGGGGGAGGGGTGAGTGTCTCGGGGGGAGGGGAGAGTGTCCCGGGGGGAGGGGAGAGTGTCCCGGGGGGAGGGGAGAGTGTCCCGGGGGGAGGGGAGTGTGTCTCGGGGGGAGGGGAGAGTGTCTCGGGGGGGAGTGGAGAGTGTCCCGAGGGGAGGGGAGAGTGTCCCGGGGGGAGGGGAGAGTGTCCCGGGGGGAGGGGAGTGTGTCTCGGGGGGAGGGCAGAGTGTCTCGGGGGGAGGGGAGAGTGTCCCGGGGGGAGGGGAGAGTGTCCCGAGGGGAGGGGAGAGTGTCCCGGGGGGAGGGGAGAGTGTCCCGGGGGGAGGGGAGAGTGTCTCGGGGGGAGGGGAGAGTGTCCCGGGGGTGGGGAGAGTGTCCCGGGGGAGGGGAGAGTGTCCCGGGGGGAGGGGAGTGTGTCTCGGGGGGAGGGGAGAGTGTCCCGGGGGGAGGGGAGAGTGTCCCGAGGGGAGGGGAGAGTGTCCCGGGGGGAGGGGAGAGTGTCCCGGGGGGAGGGGAGTGTGTCTCGGGGGGAGGGGAGAGTGTCTCGGGGGGAGGGGAGAGTGTCCCGGGGGGAGGGGAGAGTGTCCCGAGGGGAGGGGAGAGTGTCCCGGGGTGAGGGGAGAATGTCCCGCGGGCAGGGGAGTGTGTCTCGGGGGGAGGGGAGAGTGTCTCGGGGGGAGGGGAGAGTGTCCCGGGGGGAGGGGAGTGTGTCCCGGGGGGAGGGGAGATTGTCCCGGGGGGAGGGGTGAGTGTCTCGGGGGGAGGGGAGAGTGTCCCGGGGGGAGAGGAGAGTGTCCCGGGGGGAGGGGTGAGTGTCTCGGGGGGAGGGGAGAGTGTCCCGGGGGGAGGGGAGACTGTCCCGGGGGGAAGGGGAGAGTGTCCCGGGGGGAGGGGAGTGTGTCTCGGGGGGGAGGGGAGAGTGTCCCGGGGGGAGAGGAGATTGTCCCGGGGGGAGGGGAGAGTGTCCCGGGGGGAGGGGAGAGTGTCCCGGGGGGAGGGGAGAGTGTCTCGGGGGGAGGGGAGAGTGTCCCGGGGGGAGGGGAGAGTGTCCCGGGGGGAGGGGAGAGTGTCCCGGGTGGAGGGGAGTGTGTCTCGGGGGGAGGGGAGAGTGTCCCGGGGGGAGGGGAGAGTGTCCCGAGGGGAGGGGAGAGTGTCCCGGGGGGAGGGGAGAGTGTCCCGGGGGGAGGGGAGTGTGTCTCGGGGGGAGGGGAGAGTGTCTCGGGGGGAGGGGAGAGTGTCCCGGGGGGAGGGGAGAGTGTCCCGAGGGGAGGGGAGAGTGTCCCGGGGTGAGGGGAGAATGTCCCGCGGGCAGGGGAGTGTGTCTCGGGGGGAGGGGTGAGTGTCTCGGGGGGAGGGGAGAGTGTCCCGGGGGGAGGGGAGTGTGTCTCGGGGGGAGGGGAGAGTGTCCCGGGGGGAGGGGAGTGTGTCTCGGGGGGAGGGGAGAGTGTCTCGGAGTGAGGGGAGAGTGTCCCGGGGGGAGGAGAGAGTGTCTCGGGGGGAGGGCAGAGTGTCCCGGGGGGAGGGGAGAGTGTCCCGGGGGGAGGGGAGTGTGTCTCGGGGGGAGGGGAGAGTGTCTCGGGGGGAGGGGAGAGTGTCCCGGGGGGAGGGGAGAGTGTCCCGGGGGGAGGGGAGAGTGTCCCGGGGGGAGGGGAGTTTGTCTCGGGGGGAGGGGAGAGTGTCTCGGGGGGGAGGGGAGAGTGTCCCGGGGGGAGGGGAGTGTGTCTCGGGGGGAGGGGAGAGTGTCCCGGGGGGAGGGGAGAGTGTCCCGGGGGGAGGGGAGAGTGTCTCGGGGGGAGGGGAGAGTGTCCCGTGGGGAGAGGAGAGTGTCTCGGGGGGAGGGGAGAGTGTCCCGGGTGGAGGGGAGAGTGTCTCGGGGGGAGGGGAGAGTGTCCCGGGGGGAGGGGAGAGTGTCTCGGGGGGAGGGGAGAGTGTCCCGGGGGGAGGGGAGAGTGTCTCGGGGGGAGGGGAGAGTGTCTCGGGGGGAGGGGAGAGTGTCTCGGGGGGAGGGGAGAGTGTCTCGGGGGGAGGGGAGAGTGTCTCGGGGGGAGGGGAGAGTGTCCCGGGGGGAGGGGAGAGTGTCTCGGGGGGAGGGGAGAGTGTCTCCGGGTGAGGGGAGAGTGTCCCGGGGGGAGGGGAGAGTGTCTCGGGGGGAGGGGAGAGTGTCCCGGGGGGAGGGGAGAGTGTCCCGGGGGGAGGGGAGAGTGTCCCGGGGGGAGGGGAGAGTGTCTCGGGGGGAGGGGAGAGTGTCCCGGGGGGAAGGGAGATTGTCCCGGGGGGAGGGGAGAGTGTCCCGGGGGGAGGGGAGAGTTTCCCGGGGGGAGGGGAGAGTGTCTCGGGGGCAGGGGAGAGTGTCCCGGGGGGAGGGGAGAGTGTCTCGGGGGGAGGGGAGAGTGTCTCGGGGGGAGGGGAGAGTGTCCCGGGGGGAGGGGAGAGTGTCTCGGGGGGAGGGGAGAGTGTCTCGGGGGGAGGGGAGAGTGTCCCGGGAGGAAGGGAGAGTGTCCCGGGGGGAGGGGAGAGTGTCTCGGGGGGAGGGAAGAGTGTCTCGGGGGGAGGGGAGAGTGTCCCGGGGGGAGGGGAGAGTGTCTCGGGGGGAGGGGAGAGTGTCCCGGGGGGAGGGGAGAGTGTCTCGGGGGGAGGGGAGAGTGTCTCGGGGGAGGGGAGAGTGTCCCGGGGGGAGGGGAGAGTGTCCCGGGGGGAGGGGAGAGTGTCTCGGGGGGAGGGGAGAGTGTCCCGGGGGGAGGGGAGAGTGTCTCGGGGGGAGGGGAGAGTGTCTCGGGGGGAGGGGAGAGTGTCTCGGGGGGAGGGGAGAGTGTCTCGGGGGGAGGGGAGAGTGTCTCGGAGGGAGGGGAGAGTGTCCCGGGGGGAGGGGAGAGTGTCTCGGGGGGAGGGGAGAGTGTCTCGGGGGAGGGGAGAGTGTCCCGGGGGGAGGGGAGAGTGTCTCGGGGGGAGGGGAGAGTGTCCCGGGGGGAGGGGAGGTGAGAGTGTCTCGGGGGGAGGGGAGAGTGTCCCGGGGGGAGGGTAGAGTGTCCCGGGCGGAGGGGAGGGGAGAGTGTCTCGGGGGGAGGGGAGAGTGTCCCGGGGGGAGGGGAGTGTGACTCGGGGGGAGGGGAGAGTGTCTCGGGGGGAGGGGAGAGTGTCCCGGGGGGGGGGGGAGAGTGTCCCGGGGGGAGGGGAGAGTGTCTCGGGGGGAGGGGAGAGTGTCCCGGGGGGAGGGGTGAGTGTCTCGGGGGGAGGGGAGAGTGTCCCGGGGGGAGGGGAGAGTGTCTCGGGGGGAGGGGAGAGTGTCCCGGGGGGAGGGGAGAGTGTCTCGGGGGGAGGGGAGAGTGTCTCGGGGGGAGGGGAGTGTGTCTCGGGGGGAGGGGAGAGTGTCTCGGGGGGAAGGGATAGTGTCCCGGGGGGAGGGGAGAGTGTCCCGGGGGGAGGGGAGAGTGTCTCGGGGGGAGGGGAGAGTGTCTCGGGGGGAGAGGAGAGTGTCTCGGGGGGAGGGGAGAGTGTCCCGGGGGGAGGGGAGAGTGTCTCGGGGGGAGGGGAGAGTGTCCCGGGGGGAGGGGAGAGTGTCCCGGGGGGAGGGGAGAGTGTCTCGGGGGGAGGGGAGAGTGTCCCGGGGGGAGGGGAGAGTGTCCCGGGGGGAGGGGAGAGTGTCTCGGGGGGAGGGGAGAGTGTCCCGGGGGGAGGGGAGATTGTACCGGGGGGAGGGGAGAGTGTCTCGGGGGGAGGGGAGAGTGTCCCGGGGGGAGGGGAGAGTGTCCCGGAGGGAGGGGAGAGTGTCCCGGGGGGAGGGGAGAGTGTCTCGGGGGGAGGGGAGAGTGTCTCGGGGGGAGGGGAGAGTGTCTCGGGGGGAGGGGAGAGTGTCTCGGGGGGAGGGGAGAGTGTCTCGGGGGGAGGGGAGAGTGTCCCGGGGGGAGGGGAGAGTGTCTCGGGGGGAGGGGAGAGTGTCTCCGGGTGAGGGGAGAGTGTCCCGGGGGGAGGGGAGAGTGTCTCGGGGGGAGGGGAGAGTGTCCCGGGGGGAGGGGAGAGTGTCCCGGGGGGAGGGGAGAGTGTCTCGGGGGGAGGGGAGAGTGTCCCGGGGGGAAGGGAGATTGTCCCGGGGGGAGGGGAGAGTGTCCCGGGGGGAGGGGAGAGTTTCCCGGGGGGAGGGGAGAGTGTCTCGGGGGCAGGGGAGAGTGTCCCGGGGGGAGGGGAGAGTGTCTCGGGGGGAGGGGAGAGTGTCTCGGGGGGAGGGGAGAGTGTCCCGGGGGGAGGGGAGAGTGTCTCGGGGGGAGGGGAGAGTGTCTCGGGGGGAGGGGAGAGTGTCCCGGGAGGAAGGGAGAGTGTCCCGGGGGGAGGGGAGAGTGTCTCGGGGGGAGGGAAGAGTGTCTCGGGGGGAGGGGAGAGTGTCCCGGGGGGAGGGGAGAGTGTCTCGGGGGGAGGGGAGAGTCTCCCGGGGGGAGGGGAGAGTGTCTCGGGGGGAGGGGAGAGTGTCTCGGGGGAGGGGAGAGTGTCCCGGGGGGAGGGGAGAGTGTCCCGGGGGGAGGGGAGAGTGTCTCGGGGGGAGGGGAGAGT
This sequence comes from Pristiophorus japonicus, assembly GCF_044704955.1. NCBI lineage: Eukaryota > Metazoa > Chordata > Chondrichthyes > Pristiophoridae > Pristiophorus > Pristiophorus japonicus. The sequence goes on along the minus strand of NW_027254858.1, from coordinate 56,372 downwards.
GTCCCGGGGGGAGGGGAGAGTGTCTCGGGGGGAGGGGAGAGTGTCTCGGGGGGAGGGGAGAGTGTCTCGGGGGGAGGGGAGAGTGTCTCGGGGGGAGGGGAGAGTGTCTCGGAGGGAGGGGAGAGTGTCCCGGGGGGAGGGGAGAGTGTCTCGGGGGGAGGGGAGAGTGTCTCGGGGGAGGGGAGAGTGTCCCGGGGGGAGGGGAGAGTGTCTCGGGGGGAGGGGAGAGTGTCCCGGGGGGAGGGGAGGTGAGAGTGTCTCGGGGGGAGGGGAGAGTGTCCCGGGGGGAGGGTAGAGTGTCCCGGGGGGAGGGGAGGGGAGAGTGTCTCGGGGGGAGGGGAGAGTGTCCCGGGGGGAGGGGAGTGTGACTCGGGGGGAGGGGAGAGTGTCTCGGGGGGAGGGGAGAGTGTCCCGGGGGGGGGGGAAGAGTGTCCCGGGGGGAGGGGAGAGTGTCTCGGGGGGAGGGGAGAGTGTCCCGGGGGGAGGGGAGAGTGTCTCGGGGGGAGGGGAGAGTGTCCCGGGGGGAGGGGAGAGTGTCTCGGGGGGAGGGGAGAGTGTCCCGGGGGGAGGGGAGAGTGTCTCGGGGGGAGGGGAGAGTGTCTCGTGGGGAGGGGAGTGTGTCTCGGGGGGAGGGGAGAGTGTCTCGGGGGGAAGGGATAGTGTCCCGGGGGGAGGGGAGAGTGTCCCGGGGGGAGGGGAGAGTGTCTCGGGGGGAGGGGAGAGTGTCTCGGGGGGAGAGGAGAGTGTCTCGGGGGGAGGGGAGAGTGTCCCGGGGGGAGGGGAGAGTGTCTCGGGGGGAGGGGAGAGTGTCCCGGGGGGAGGGGAGAGTGTCCCGGGGGGAGGGGAGAGTGTCTCGGGGGGAGGGGAGAATGTCCCGGGGGGAGGGGAGAGTGTCCCGGGGGGAGGGGAGAGTGTCTCGGGGGGAGGGGAGAGTGTCCCGGGGGGAGGGGAGATTGTCCCGGGGGGAGGGGAGAGTGTCTCGGGGGGAGGGGAGAGTGTCCCGGGGGGAGGGGAGAGTGTCCCGGGGGGAGGGGTGAGTGTCTCGGGGGGAGGGGAGAGTGTCCCGGGGGGAGGGGAGAGTGTCCCGGGGGGAGGGGAGTGTGTCTCGGGGGGAGGGGAGAGTGTCCCGGGGGGAGGGGAGTGTGTCTCGGGGGGAGGGGAGAGTGTCTCGGGGGGAGGGGAGAGTGTCCCGGGGGGAGGGGAGAGTGTCTCCGGGGGGAGGGGAGAGTGTCCCGGGGGGAGGGGAGAGTGTCTCGGGGGGAGGGGAGAGTGTCTCGGGGGGAGGGGAGAGTGTCCCGGGGTGAGGGGAGAGTGACCCGGGGGGAGGGGAGAGTGTCTCGGGGGGAGGGGAGAGTGTCCCGGGGGGAGGGGAGAGTGTCCCGAGGGGAGGGGAGAGTGTCTCGGGGGGAGGGGAGAGTGTCCCGGGGGGAGGGGAGAGTGTCCCGGGGGGAGGGGAGAGTGTCTCGGGGGGAGGGGAGAGTGTCCCGGGGGGAGGGGAGATTGTCCCGGGGGGAGGGGAGAGTGTCTCGGGCGGAGGGGAGAGTGTCCCGGGGGGAGGGGAGAGTGTCCCGGGGGGAGGGGAGAGTGTCTCGGGGGGAGGGGAGAGTGTCCCGGGGGGAGGGGAGAGTGTCCCGGGGGGAGGGGAGTGTGTCTCGGGGGGAGGGGAGAGTGTCTCGGGGGGAGGGGAGAGTGTCCCGAGGGGAGGGGAGAGTGTCCCGGGGGGAGGGGAGAGTGTCCCGGGGGGAGGGGAGTGTGTCTCGGGGGGAGGGGAGAGTGTCCCGGGGGGAGGGGAGAGTGTCCCGAGGGGAGGGGAGAGTATCCCGGGGGGAGGGGAGAGTGTCCCGGGGGGAGCGGAGTGTGTCACGGGGGGAGGGGAGAGTGTCTCGCGGGGAGGGGAGAGTGTCCCGGGGGGAGGGGAGAGTGTCTCGGGGGGAGGGGAGAGTGTCCCGGGGGGAGGGGAGTGTGTCTCGGGGGGAGGGGAGAGTGTCTCGGGGGGAGGGGAGAGTGTCCCGGGGGGAGGGGAGAGTGTCTCGGGGGGAGGGGAGAGTGTCCCGGGGGGAGGGGAGAGTGTCTCGGGGGGAGGGGAGAGTGTCTCGGGGGGAGGGGAGAGTGTCCCGGGGGGAGGGGAGAGTGACCCGGGGGGAGGGGAGAGTGTCTCGGGGGGAGGGGAGAGTGTCCCAGGGGGAGGGGAGAGTGTCTCGGTGGGAGGGGAGAGTGTCCCGGGGGGAGGGGAGAGTGTCCCGGGGGGAGGGGAGAGTGTCCCGGGGGGAGGGGAGAGTGTCTCGGGGGGAGGGGAGAGTGTCCCGGGGGGAGGGGAGAGTGTCCCGGGGGGAGGGGAGAGTGTCTCGGGGGGAGGGGAGTTTGTCCCGGGGGGGAGGGGAGAGTGTCTCGGGGGGAGGGGAGAGTGTCCCGGGGGGAGGGGAGAGTGTCCCGGGGGGAGGGGAGAGTGTCTCGGGGGGAGGGGAGAGTGTCTCGGGGGGAGGGGAGAGTGTCTCGGGGGGAGGGGAGAGTGTCCCGGGGGGAGGGGAGAGTGTCCCGGGGGGAGGGGAGTGTGTCTCGGGGGGAGGGGAGAGTGTCTCGGGGGGAGGGGAGAGTGTCCCGAGGGGAGGGGAGATTGTCCCGGGGGGAGGGGAGAGTGTCTCGGGGGGAGGGGAGAGTGTCCCGGGGGGAGGGTAGTGTGTCCCGGGGGGAGGGGAGAGTGTCCCGGGGGGAGGGGAGTGTGTCGCGGGGGGAGGGGAGAGTGTCTCGGGGGGAGGGGAGAGTGTCCCGGGGGGAGGGGAGAGTGTCCCGAGGGGAGGATAGAGTGTCCCGGGGGGAGGGGAGTGTGTCTCGGGGGGAGGGGAGAGTGTCTCGTGGGGAGGGGAGAGTGTCCCGGGGGGAGGGGAGAGTGTCCCGGGGGGAGGGGAGAGTGTCTCGGGGGGAGGGGAGATTGTCCCGGGGGGGAGGGGAGAGTGTCTCGGGGGGAGGGGAGAGTGTCTCGGGGGGAGGGGAGAGTGTCTCGGGGGGAGGGGAGATTGTCCCGGGGGGGAGGGGAGAGTGTCTCGGGGGGAGGGGAGAGTGTCTCGGGGGGAGGGGAGAGTGTCTCGGGGGGAGGGGAGAGTGTCCCGGGGGGAGGGGAGAGTGTCCCGGGGGGAGGGGAGTGTGTCTCGGGGGGAGGGGAGAGTGTCTCGGGGGGAGGGGAGAGTGTCCCGAGGGGAGGGGAGATTGTCCCGGGGGGAGGGGAGAGTGTCTCGGGGGGAGGGGAGAGTGTCCCGGGGGGAGGGTAGTGTGTCCCGGGGGGAGGGGAGAGTGTCCCGGGGGGAGGGGAGTGTGTCGCGGGGGGAGGGGAGAGTGTCTCGGGGGGAGGGGAGAGTGTCCCGGTGGGAGGGGAGAGTGTCCCGAGGGGAGGAGAGAGTGTCCCGGGGGGAGGGGAGAGTGTCCCGAGGGGAGGGGAGTGTGTCTCGGGGGGGAGGGGAGAGTGTCTCGTGGGGAGGGGAGAGTGTCCCGGGGGGAGGGGAGAGTGTCCCGGGGGGAGGGGAGAGTGTAACGGGGGGAGGGGAGAGTGTCCCGGGGGGAGGGGAGTGTGTCTCGGGGGGAGGGGAGAGTGTCTCGGGGGGAGGGGAGAGTGTCCCGAGGGGAGGGGAGATTGTCCCGGGGGGAGGGGAGAGTGTCTCGGGGGGAGGGGAGAGTGTCCCGGGGGGAGGGTAGTGTGTCCCGGGGGGAGGGGAGAGTGTCCCGGGGGGAGGGGAGTGTGTCGCGGGGGGAGGGGAGAGTGTCTCGGGGGGAGGGGAGAGTGTCCCGGGGGGAGGGGAGAGTGTCCCGAGGGGAGGATAGAGTGTCCCGGGGGGAGGGGAGTGTGTCTCGGGGGGAGGGGAGAGTGTCTCGTGGGGAGGGGAGAGTGTCCCGGGGGGAGGGGAGAGTGTCCCGGGGGGAGGGGAGAGTGTCTCGGGGGGAGGGGAGATTGTCCCGGGGGGGAGGGGAGAGTGTCTCGGGGGGAGGGGAGAGTGTCTCGGGGGGAGGGGAGAGTGTCTCGGGGGGAGGGGAGATTGTCCCGGGGGGGAGGGGAGAGTGTCTCGGGGGGAGGGGAGAGTGTCTCGGGGGGAGGGGAGAGTGTCTCGGGGGGAGGGGAGAGTGTCCCGGGGGGAGGGGAGAGTGTCCCGGGGGGAGGGGAGTGTGTCTCGGGGGGAGGGGAGAGTGTCTCGGGGGGAGGGGAGAGTGTCCCGAGGGGAGGGGAGATTGTCCCGGGGGGAGGGGAGAGTGTCTCGGGGGGAGGGGAGAGTGTCCCGGGGGGAGGGTAGTGTGTCCCGGGGGGAGGGGAGAGTGTCCCGGGGGGAGGGGAGTGTGTCGCGGGGGGAGGGGAGAGTGTCTCGGGGGGAGGGGAGAGTGTCCCGGGGGGAGGGGAGAGTGTCCCGAGGGGAGGAGAGAGTGTCCCGGGGGGAGGGGAGAGTGTCCCGAGGGGAGGGGAGTGTGTCTCGGGGGGGAGGGGAGAGTGTCTCGTGGGGAGGGGAGAGTGTCCCGGGGGGAGGGGAGAGTGTCCCGGGGGGAGGGGAGAGTGTAACGGGGGGAGGGGAGTGTGTCTCGGGGGGAGGGGAGAGTGTCTCGGGGGGAGGGGAGAGTGTCCCGAGGGGAGGGGAGAGTGTACCGGGGGGAGGGGAGAGTGTCCCGGGGGGAGGGGAGTGTGTCTCGGGGGGAGGGGAGAGTGTCTCGGGGGGAGGGGAGAGTGTCCCGGGGGGAGGGGTGAGTGTCCCGGGGGGAGGGGAGAGTGTCCCGGGGGGAGGGGAGAGTGTCTCGGGGGGAGGTGAGAGTGTCCCGGGGGGAGGGGAGAGTGTCCCGGGGGGAGGGGAGAGTGTCTCGGGGGGAGGGGAGAGTGTCCCGGGGGGAGGGGAGATTGTCCCGGGGGGAGGGGAGAATGTCTCGGGGGGAGGGGAGAGTGTCCCGGGGGGAGGGGAGAGTGTCCCGGGGGGAGGGGAGAGTGTCTCGGGGGGAGGGGAGAGTGTCTCGGGGGGAGGGGAGAGTGTCCCGAGGGGAGGGGAGAGTGTCCCGGGGGGAGGGGAGAGTGTCCCGGGGGGAGGGGAGTGTGTCTCGGGGGGAGGGGAGTGTGTCCCGGCGGGAGGGGAGAGTGTCCAGGGGGGAGGGGAGGGTGTCTCGGGGGGAGGGGAGAGTGTCCCGGGGGGAGGGGAGATTGTCCCGGGGGGAGGGGAGAGTGTCTCGGGGGGAGGGGAGAGTGTCCCGGGGGGAGGGGAGAGTGTCCCGGGGGGAGGGGAGAGTGTCCCGGGGGGAGGGGAGAGTGTCCCGGGGGGAGGGGAGAGTGTCCCGGGGGGAGGGGAGAGTGTCCCGAGGGGAGGGGAGAGTGTCCCGGGGGGAGGGGAGAGTGTCTCGGGGGGAGGGGAGAGTGTCCCGGGGGGAGGGGAGTGTGTCTACGGGGGGAGGGGAGAGTGTCCCGGGGGGAGCGGAGTGTGTCACGGGGGGAGGGGAGAGTGTCTCGGGGGGAGGGGAGAGTGTCCCGGGGGGAGGGGAGAGTGTCTCGGGGGGAGGGGAGAGTGTCCCGGGGGGAGGGGAGTGTGTCTCGGGGGGAGGGGAGAGTGTCTCGGGGGGAGGGGAGAGTGTCCCGGGGGGAGGGGAGAGTGTCTCGGGGGGAGGGGAGAGTGTCCCGGGGGGAGGGGAGAGTGTCTCGGGGGGAGGGGAGAGTGTCCCGGGGGGAGGGGAGAGTGTCTCGGGGGGAGGGGAGAGTGTCCCGGGGGGAGGGGAGAGTGTCTCCGGGGGAGGGGAGAGTGTCCCGGGGGGAGGGGAGAGTGTCTCGGGGGGAAGGGAGAGTGTCCCGGGGGGAGGGGAGAGTGTCCCGGGGGGAGGGGAGAGTGTCCCGGGGGGAGGGGAGAGTGTCCCGGGGGGAGGGGAGAGTGTCCCGGGGGTGGGGAGAGTGTCTCGGGGGGAGGGGAGAGTGTCCCGGGGGGAGGTGAGAGTGTCCCGGGGGGAGGGGAGAGTGTCTCGGGGGGAGGGGAGATTGTCCCGGGGGGAGGGGAGAGTGTCTCGGGGGGAGGGGAGAGTGTCCCGGGGGGAGGGGAGAGTGTCCCGGGGGGAGGGGAGAGGGTCTCGGGGGGAGGGGAGAGTGTCCCGGGGGGAGGGGAGAGTGTCCCGGGGGGAGGGGAGAGTGTATCGGGGGGAGGGGAGTGTGTCCCAAGGGGAGGGGAGATTGTCCCGGGGGGAGGGGAGAGTGTCTCGGGGGGAGGGGAGAGTGTCCCGGGGGGAGGGGAGAGTGTCCCGGGGGGAGGGGAGAGTGTCCCGGGGGGAGGGGAGTGTGTCGCGGGGGGAGGGGAGAGTGTCTCGGGGGGAGGGGAGAGTGTCCCGGGGGGAGGGGAGAGTGTCCCGAGGGGAGGGGATAGTGTCCCGGGGGGAGGGCAGAGTGTCCCGGGGGGAGGGGAGGGTGTCTCGGGGGGAGGGGAGAGTGTCCCGGGCGGAGGGGAGATTGTCCCGGGGGGAGGGGAGAGTGTCTCGGGGGGAGGGGAGAGTGTCCCGGGGGGAGGGGAGAGTGTCCCGGGGGGAGGGGAGAGTGTCCCGGGGGGAGGGGAGAGTGTCCCGGGGGGAGGGGAGAGTGTCCCGAGGGGAGGGGAGAGTGTCCCGGGGGGAGTGGAGAGTGTCTCGGGGGGAGGGGAGAGTGTCCCGGGGGGAGGGGAGTGTGTCTACGGGGGGAGGGGAGAGTGTCCCGGGGGGAGCGGAGTGTGTCACGGGGGGAGGGGAGAGTGTCTCGGGGGGAGGGGAGAGTGTCCCGGGGGGAGGGGAGAGTGTCTCGGGGGGAGGGGAGAGTGTCCCGGGGGGAGGGGAGTGTGTCTCGGGGGGAGGGGAGAGTGTCTCGGGGGGAGGGGAGAGTGTCCCGGGGGGAGGGGAGAGTGTCTCGGGGGGAGGGGAGAGTGTCCCGGGGGGAGGGGAGAGTGTCTCGGGGGGAGGGGAGAGTGTCCCGGGGGGAGGGGAGAGTGTCTCGGGGGGAGGGGAGAGTGTCCCGGGGGGAGGGGAGAGTGTCTCGGGGGGAGGGGAGAGTGTCCCGGGGGGAGGGGAGAGTGTCTCGGGGGGAAGGGAGAGTGTCCCGGGGGGAGGGGAGAGTGTCCCGGGGGGAGGGGAGAGTGTCCCGGGGGGAGGGGAGAGTGTCCCGGGGGGAGGGGAGAGTGTCCCGGGGGGAGGGGAGAGTGTCCCGGGGGTGGGGAGAGTGTCTCGGGGGGAGGGGAGAGTGTCCCGGGGGGAGGTGAGAGTGTCCCGGGGGGAGGGGAGAGTGTCTCGGGGGGAGGGGAGATTGTCCCGGGGGGAGGGGAGAGTGTCTCGGGGGGAGGGGAGAGTGTCCCGGGGGGAGGGGAGAGTGTCCCGGGGGGAGGGGAGAGGGTCTCGGGGGGAGGGGAGAGTGTCCCGGGGGGAGGGGAGAGTGTCCCGGGGGGAGGGGAGAGTGTATCGGGGGGAGGGGAGTGTGTCCCAAGGGGAGGGGAGATTGTCCCGGGGGGAGGGGAGAGTGTCTCGGGGGGAGGGGAGAGTGTCCCGGGGGGAGGGGAGAGTGTCCCGGGGGGAGGGGAGAGTGTCCCGGGGGGAGGGGAGTGTGTCGCGGGGGGAGGGGAGAGTGTCTCGGGGGGAGGGGAGAGTGTCCCGGGGGGAGGGGAGAGTGTCCCGAGGGGAGGGGATAGTGTCCCGGGGGGAGGGCAGAGTGTCCCGGGGGGAGGGGAGTGTGTCTCGGGGGGAGGGGAGAGTGTCTCGTGGGGAGGGGAGAGTGTCCCGGGGGGAGGGGAGAGTGTCCCGGGGGGAGGGGAGAGTGTCCCGGGGGGAGGGGAGTGTGTCTCGGGGGGAGGGGAGAGTGTCTCGGGGGGAGGGGAGAGTGTCCCGAGGGGAGGGGAGAGTGTCCCGGGGGGAGGGGAGAGTGTCCCGGGGGGAGGGGAGTGTGTCTCGGGGGGAGGGGAGAGTGTCCCGGGGGGAGGGGAGAGTGTCTCTGGGGGAGGGGAGAGTGTCCCGGGGGGAGGGGAGAGTGTCTCGGGGGGAGGGGAGAGAGTCCCGGGGGGGGGAGAGAGTGTCTCGGGGGGAGGGGAGAGTGTCCCGGGGGGAGGGGAGATTGTCCCGGGGGGAGGGGAGAGTGTCCCGGGGGGAGGGGAGAGTGTCTCGGGGGGAGGGGAGAGTGTCTCGGGGGGAGGGGAGAGTGTCCCGGGGGGAGGGGAGAGTGTCCCGGGTTGAGGGGAGTGTGTCTCGGGGGGAGGGGAGAGTGTCTCGGGTGGAGGGGAGAGTGTCCCGAGGGGAGGGGAGATTGTCCCGGGGGGAGGGGAGAGTGTCTCGGGGGGAGGGGAGAGTGTCCCGGGGGGAGGGGAGAGTGTCCCGGGGGGAGGGGAGAGTGTCTCGGGGGGAGGGGAGAGTGTCCCGGGGGGAGGGGAGATTGTCCCGGGGGGAGGGGAGAGTGTCTCGGGGGGAGGGGAGAGTGTCCCGGGGGGAGGGGAGAGTGTCCCGGGGGGAGGGGAGAGTGTCTCGGGGGGAGGGGAGAGTGTCCCGGGGGGAGGGGAGAGTGTCCCGGGGGGAGGGGAGAGTTGGAGTGTGTCTCGGGGGGAGGGGAGAGTGTCTCGGGGGGAGGGGAGAGTGTCCCGAGGGGAGGGGAGAGTGTCCCGGGGGGAGGGGAGAGTGTCCCGGGGGGAGGGGAGTGTGTCTCGGGGGGAGGGGAGAGTGTCTCGGGGGGAGGGGAGAGTGTCCCGGGGGGAGGGGAGAGTGTCCCGAGGGGAGGGGAGAGTATCCCGGGGGGAGGGGAGAGTGTCCCGGGGGGACGGGAGTGTGTCTTGGGGGGGAGGGGAGAGTGTCTCGGGGGGAGGGGAGAGTGTCCCGGGGGGAGGGGAGTGTGTCCTGGGGGGAGGGGAGAGTGTCCCGGGGGGAGCGGAGTGTGTCACGGGGGGAGGGGAGTGTGTCTCGGGGGGAGGGGAGAGTGTCCCGGGGGGAGGGGAGAGTGTCCCGAGGGGAGGGGAGAGTGTCCCGGGGGGAGGGGAGAGTTTCCCGGGGGGAGGGGAGTGTGTCTCGGGGGGAGGGGAGAGTGTCTCGGGGGGAGGAGAGAGTGTCCCGGGGGGAGGGGAGAGTGTCCCGAGGGGAGGGGAGAGTATCCCGGGGGGAGGGGAGAGTGTCCCGGGGGGAGGGGAGTGTGTCTCGGGGGGAGGGGAGAGTGTCTCGGGGGGAGGGGAGAGTGTCCCGGGGGGAGGGGAGTGTGTCTACGGGGGGAGGGGAGAGTGTCCCGGGGGGAGCGGAGTGTGTCACGGGGGGAGGGGAGAGTGTCTCGGGGGGAGGGGAGAGTGTCCCGGGGGGAGGGGAGAGTGTCTCGGGGGGAGGGGAGAGTGTCCCGGGGGGAGGGGAGTGTGTCTCGGGGGGAGGGGAGAGTGTCTCGGGGGGAGGGGAGAGTGTCCCGGGGGGAGGGGAGAGTGTCTCGGGGGGAGGGGAGAGTGTCCCGGGGGGAGGGGAGAGTGTCTCGGGGGGAGGGGAGAGTGTCCCGGGGGGAGGGGAGAGTGTCTCGGGGGGAGGGGAGAGTGTCTCGGGGGGAGGGGAGAGTGTCTCGGGGGGAGGGGAGAGTGTCCCGGGGGGAGGGGAGAGTGCCCCGGGGGGAGGGGAGAGTGTCCCGGGGGGAGGGGAGAGTGTCCCGGGGGGAGGGGAGAGTGTCCCTGGGGTGGGGAGAGTGTCTCGGGGGGGGGGGGGAGAGTGTCCCGGGGGGAGGGGAGAGTGTCCCGGGGGGAGGGGAGAGTGTCTCGGGGGGAGGGGAGATTGTCCCGGGGGGAGGGGAGAGTGTCTCGGGGGGAGGGGAGAGTGTCCCGGGGGGAGGGGAGAGTGTCCCGGGGGGAGGGGAGAGGGTCTCGGGGGGAGGGGAGAGTGTCCCGGGGGGAGGGGAGAGTGTCCCGGGGGGAGGGGAGAGTGTCCCGGCGGGAGGGGAGTGTGTCTCGGGGGGAGGGGAGAGTGTCTCGGGGGGAGGGGAGAGTGTCTCGGGGGGAGGGGAGAGTGTCCCGGGGGGGAGGGGAGAGTGTCCCGGGGGGAGGGGAGAGTGTCCCGGGGGGAGGGGAGAGTGTCTCGGGGGGAGGGGAGAGTGTCCCGGGGGGGAGGGGGGAGTGTCCCGGGGGGAGGGGAGAGTGTCCCGGGGGGAGGGGAGTGTGTCGCGGGGGGAGGGGAGAGTGTCTCGGGGGGAGGGGAGAGTGTCCCGGGGGGAGGGGAGAGTGTCCCGAGGGGAGGGGATAGTGTCCCGGGGGGAGGGCAGAGTGTCCCGGGGGGAGGGGAGTGTGTCTCGGGGGGAGGGGAGAGTGTCTCGTGGGGAGGGGAGAGTGTCCCGGGGGGAGGGGAGAGTGTCCCGGGGGGAGGGGAGAGTGTCCCGGGGGGAGGGGAGTGTGTCCCGGGGGGAGGGGAGAGTGTCTCGGGGGGAGGGGAGAGTGTCCCGAGGGGAGGGGAGAGTGTCCCGGGGGGAGGGGAGAGTGTCCCGGGGGGAGGGGAGTGTGTCTCGGGGGGAGGGGAGAGTGTCCCGGGAGGAGGGGAGAGTGTCTCTGGGGGAGGGGAGAGTGTCCCGGGGGGAGGGGAGAGTGTCTCGGGGGGAGGGGAGAGAGTCCCGGGGGGAGGGGAGAGTGTCTCGGGGGGAGGGGAGAGTGTCCCGGGGGGAGGGGAGATTGTCCCGGGGGGAGGGGAGAGTGTCCCGGGGGGAGGGGAGAGTGTCCCGGGGGGAGGGGAGAGTGTCTCGGGGGGAGGGGAGAGTGTCCCGTGGGGAGGGGAGAGTGTCCCGGGGGGAGGGGAGAGTGTCCCGGGGGGAGGGGAGAGTGTCCCGGGGGGAGGGGAGAGTGTCCCGGGGGGAGGGGAGAGGGTCCCGAGGGGAGGGGAGATTGTCTCGGGGGGAGGGGAGAGTGTCTCGGGGGGAGGGGAGAGTGTCCCGGGGGGAGGGGAGAGTGTCCCGGGGGGAGCGGAGAGTGTCCCGGGGGGAGGGGAGTGTGTCGCGGGGGGAGGGGAGAGTGTCTCGGGGGGAGGGGAGAGTGTCCCGGGGGGAGGGGAGAGTGTCCCGAGGGGAGGGGAGAGTGTCCCGGGGGGAGGGGAGAGTGTCCCGGGGGGAGGGGAGTGTGTCTCGGGGGAAGGGGAGAGTGTCTCGTGGGGAGGGGAGAGTGTCCCGGGGGGAGGGGAGAGTGTCCCGGGGGGAGGGGAGAGTGTCCCGGGGGGAGGGGAGTGTGTCTCGGGGGGAGGGGAGAGTGTCTCGGGGGGAGGGGAGAGTGTCCCGAGGGGAGGGGAGAGTGTCCCGGGGGGAGGGGAGAGTGTCCCGGGGGGAGGGGAGTGTGTCTCGGGGGGAGGGGAGAGTGTCTCTGGGGGAGGGGAGAGTGTCCCGGGGGGAGGGGAGAGTGTCCCGAGGGGAGGGGAGAGTGTCCCGGGGGGAGGGGAGAGTGTCCCGGGGGGAGGGGAGAGTGTCCCGGGGGGAGGGGAGAGTGTCCCGGGGGGAGGGGAGAGTGTCCCGGGGGGAGGGGAGTGTGTCTCGGGGGGAGGGGAGAGTGTCTCGGGGGGAGGGGAGAGTGTCCCGTGGGGAGGGGAGAGTCTCCCGAGGGGAGGGGAGAGTGTCCCGGGGGGAGGGGAGAGTGTCCCGGGGGGAGGGGAGTGTGTCTCGGGGGGAGGGGAGAGTGTCTCGGGGGGAGGGGAGAGTGTCCCGGGGGGAGGGGAGTGTGTCTCGGGGGGAGGGGAGAGTGTCCCGGGGGGAGGGGAGTGTGTCTCGGGGGGAGGGGAGAGTGTCTCGGGGGGAGGGGAGAGTGTCCCGGGGGGAGGGGAGAGTGTCTCGGGGGGAGTGGAGAGTGTCCCGTGGGGAGGGGAGAGTGTCTCGGGGGGAGGGGAGAGTGTCCCATGGGGAGGGGAGTGTGTCCCGGGGGGAGGGGAGAGTGTCTCGGGGGGAGGGGAGAGTGTCCCGGGGGGAGGGGAGTGTGTCTCGGGGGGAGGGGAGAGTGTCTCGTGGGGAGGGGAGAGTGTCCCGGGGGGAGGGGAGAGTGTCCCGGGGGGAGGGGAGAGTGTCCCGGGGGGAGGGGATTGTGTCTCGGGGGGAGGGGAGAGTGTCTCGGGGGGAGGGGAGAGTGTCCCGAGGGGAGGGGAGAGTGTCCCGGGGGGAGGGGAGAGTGTCCCGGGGGGCGGGGAGGGGAGAGTGTCTCGGGGGGAGGGGAGAGTGTCCCGGGGGGAGGGGAGAGTGTCCCGGGGGGAGGGGAGTGTGTCCTGGGGAGAGGGGAGACTGTCCCGGGGGGAGGGGAGAGTTTCCCGGGGGGAGGGGAGAGTGTCCCGGGGAGAGGGGAGAGTGTCCCGGGGGGAGGGGAGAGTGTCCCGGGGGGAGGGGAGAGTGTCCCGGGGGGAGGGGAGAGTGTCCCGGGGGGAGGGGAGAGTGTCCCGGGGGGAGGGGAGTGTGTCCCGGGGGGTGGGGAGAGTGTCCCGGGGGGAGGGGAGTGTGTCCCGGGGGGAGGGGAGAGTGTCTCGGGGGGAGGGGAGGGGAGAGTGTCCCGGGGGGAGGGGAGTGTGTCCCGGGGGGAGGGGAGAGTGTCTCTGGGGGAGGGGAGAGTGTCCCGGGGGGAGGGGAGAGTGTCCCGGGAGGAGGGGAGAGTGTCCCGGGGGGAGGAGAGAGTGTCCCGGGGGGAGGGGAGAGTGTCCCGGGGGGAGGGGAGAGTGTCTCGGGGGGAGGGGTGAGTGTCTCGTGGGGAGGGGAGAGTGTCTCGGGGGGAGGGGAGAGTGTCTCGGGGGGAGGGGAGAGTGTCTCGGGGGGGGGGGGGATTGTGTCTCGGGGGGAGGGGAGAGTGTCCCGGGGGGAGGGGAGAGTGTCTCGGGGGGAGGGGAGAGTGTCTCGGGGGGAGGGGAGAGTGTCCCGGGGGGAGGGGAGAGTGTCCCGGGGGGAGGGGAGAGTGTCTCGGGGGGAGGGGAGAGTGTCTCGGGGGGAGGGGAGAGTGTCCCGAGGGGAGGGGAGAGTGTCCCGGGGGGAGGGGAGAGTGTCCCGGGGGGAGGGAAGTGTGTCTCGGGGGGAGGGGAGAGTCTCTCTGGGGGAGGGGAGAGTGTCCCGAGGGGAGGGGAGAGTGTCCCGGGGGGAGGGGAGAGTGTCCAGGGGGGAGGGGAGAGTGTCCCGGGGGGAGGGGAGAGTGTCCCGGGGGGAGGGGAGAGTGTCCCGGGGGGAGGGGAGAGTGTCTCGGGGGGAGGGGAGAGTGTCCCGGGGGGAGGGGAGAGTGTCTCGGGGGGAGGGGAGAGTGTCTCGGGGGGAGGGGAGATTGTCCCGGGGGGAGGGGAGAGTGTCCCGGGGAGAGGGGAGAGTGTCCCGGGGGGAGGGGAGAGTGTCCCGGGGGGAGGGGAGAGTGTCCCGGGGGGAGGGGAGAGTGTCCCGGGGGCAGGGGAGAGTGTCCCGGGGGGAGGGGAGTGTGTCCCGGGGGGTGGGGAGAGTGTCCCGGGGGGAGGGGAGTGTGTCCCGGGGGGAGGGGAGAGTGTCTCGGGGGGAGGGGAGGGGAGAGTGTCCCGGGGGGAGGGGAGTGTGTCCCGGGGGGAGGGGAGAGTGTCTCTGGGGGAGGGGAGAGTGTCCCGGGGGGAGGGGAGAGTGTCCCGGGGGGAGGGGAGAGTGTCCCGGGAGGAGGGGAGAGTGTCCCGGGGGGAGGAGAGAGTGTCCCGGGGGGAGGGGAGAGTGTCCCGGGGGGAGGGGAGAGTGTCTCGGGGGGAGGGGAGAGTGTCTCGTGGGGAGGGGAGAGTGTCTCGGGGGGAGGGGAGAGTGTCTCGGGGGGAGGGGAGAGTGTCTCAGGGGGGGGGGGGGGATTGTGTCTCGGGGGGAGGGGAGAGTGTCCCGGGGGGAGGGGAGAGTGTCTCGGGGGGAGGGGAGAGTGTCTCGGGGGGAGGGGAGAGTGTCCCGGGGGGAGGGGAGAGTGTCTCGGGGGGAGGGGAGAGTGTCCCGGGGGGAGGGGAGAGTGTCCCGGGGGGAGGGGAGAGTGTCCCGGGGGGAGGGGATTGTGTCTCGGGGGGAGGGGAGAGCGTCTCGGGGGGAGGGGAGAGTGTCCCGCGGGGAGGGGAAAGTGTCCCGGGGGGAGGGGAGAGTGTCCCGGGGGGAGGGGAGTGTGTCTCGGGGGGAGGGGAGAGTGTCTCAGGGGGAGGGGAGAGTGTCCCGGGGGGAGGGGAGAGTGTCCCGGGGGGAGGGGAGAGTGTCTCGGGGGGAGGGGAGAGTGTCTCGGGGGGAGGGGAGAGTGTCCCGAGGGGAGGGGAGAGTGTCCCGGGGGGAGGGGAGAGTGTCCCGGGGGGAGGGGAGTGTGTCTCGGGGGGAGGGGAGAGTCTCTCTGGGGGAGGGGAGAGTGTCCCGTGGGGAGGGGAGAGTGTCCCGGGGGGAGGGGAGAGTGTCCCGGGGGGAGGGGAGAGTGTCCCGGGGGGAGGGGAGAGTGTCCCGGGGGGAGGGGAGAGTGTCTCGGGGGGAGGGGAGAGTGTCCCGGGGGGAGGGGAGAGTGTCCCGGGGGGAGGGGAGAGTGTCTCGGGGGGAGGGGAGATTGTCCCGGGGGGAGGGGAGAGTGTCTCGGGGGGAGGGGAGAGTGTCCCGGGGGGAGGGGAGAGTGTCCCGGGGGGAGGGGAGTGTGTCTCGGGGGGAGGGGAGAGTGTCTCGGGGGGAGGGGAGTGTGTCCCGGGGGGAGGGGAGAGTGTCTTGGGGGGAGGGGAGAGTGTCTCGGGGGGAGGGGAGAGTGTCCCGGGGGGAGGGGAGAGTGTCTCGGTGGGAGGGGAGAGTGTCCCGGGGGGAGGGGAGAGTGTCTCGGGGGGAGGGGAGAGTGTCTCGGGGGAGGGGAGAGTGTCCCGGGGGGAGGGGAGAGTATCTCGGGGGGAGGGGAGAGTGTCCCGGGGGGAGGGGAGGGGAGAGTGTCTCGGGGGGAGGGGAGAGTGTCTCGGGGGGAGGGGAGAGTGTCCCGGGGGGAGGGGAGAGTGTCTCGGGGGGAGGGGAGAGTGTCCCGGGGGGAGGGGAGAGTGTTCCGGGGGGAGGGGAGGGGAGAGTGTCTCGGGGGGAGGGGAGAGTGTCCCGGGGGGAGGGGAGAGTGTCCCGGGGGGAGGGGAGTGTGTCCCGGGGAGAGGGGAGACTGTCCCGGGGGGAGGGGAGAGTGTCCTGGGGGGAGGGGAGAGTGTCCCGGGGGGAGGGGAGAGTGTCCCGGGGAGAGGGGAGAGTGTCCCGAGGGGAGGGGAGAGTGTCCCGGGGGGAGGGGAGAGTGTCCCGGGGGGAGGGGAGTGTGTCCCGGGGGGAGGGGAGAGTGTCTCGTGGGGAGTGGAGAGTGTCCCGGGGGGAGGGGAGAGTGTCCCGGGAGGAGGGGAGAGTGTCCCGGGGGGAGGGGAAAGTGTCTCGGGGGGCGGGGAGGGGAGAGTGTCCCGGGGGGGAGGGGAGTGTGTCCCGGGGGGAGGGGAGAGTGTCTCTGGGGGAGGGGAGAGTGTCCCGGGGGGAGGGGAGAGTGTCTCGGGGGGAGGGGAGAGTGTCCCGGGGGGAGGGGAGAGTGTCCCGGGAGGAGGGGAGAGTGTCCCGGGGGGAGGAGAGAGTGTCCCGGGGGGAGGGGAGAGTGTCCCGGGGGGAGGGGAGAGTGTCTCGGGGGGAGGGGAGAGTGTCTCGGGGGGAGGGGAGAGTGTCTCGGGGGGAGGGGAGAGTGTCTCGGGGGGAGTGGAGAGTGTCTCGGGGGGAGGGGAGAGTGTCTCGGGGGGAGGGGAGAGTGTCCCGGGGGGAGGGGAGAGTGTCTCGGGGGGAGGGGAGTGTGTCCCGGGGGGAGGGGAGAGTGTCTCGGGGGGAGGGTAGAGTGTCCCGGGGGGAGGGGAGAGTGTCCCGGGGGGAGGGGAGAGTGTCCCGGGGGGAGGGGATTGTGTCTCGGGGGGAGGGGAGAGTGTCTCGGGGGGAGGGGAGAGTGTCTCGGGGGGAGGGGAGAGTGTCTCGGGGGGAGGGGAGAGTGTCCCGGGGGGAGGGGAGAGTGTCTCGGGGGGGAGGGGAGAGTGTCTCGGGGGGAGGGGAGAGTGTCCCGGGGGGAGGGGAGAGTGTCTCGGGGGGAGGGGAGAGTGTCCCGGGGGGAGGGGAGAGTGTCCCGGGGGGAGGGGAGAGTGTCTCGGGGGGAGGGGAGAGTGTCCCGGGGGGAGGGGAGAGTGTCCCGGGGGGAGGGGAGAGTGTCCCGGGGGGAGGGGAGAGTGTCTCTGGGGGAGGGGAGAGTGTCCCGGGGGGAGGGGAGATTGTCCCGGGGGGAGGGGAGAGTGTCTCGGGGGGAGGGGAGAGTGTCCCGGGGGGAGGGGAGAGTGTCCCGGGGGGAGGGGAGAGTGTCTCGGGGGGAGGGGAGAGTGTCCCGGGGGGAGGGGAGAATGTCTCGGGGGGAGGGGAGAGTGTCCCGGGGGGAGGGGAGAGTGTCCCGGGGGGAGGGGAGAGTGTCTCGGGGGGAGGGGAGAGTGTCCCGGGAGGAGGGGACAGTGTCCCGGGGGGAGGGGAGAGTGTCTCGGGGGGAGGGGAGAGTGTCTCGGGGGGAGGGGAGAGTGTCCCGGGGGGAGGGGAGAGTGTCTCGGGGGGAGGGGAGAGTGTCCCGGGGGGAGGGGAGAGTGTCTCGGGGGGAGGGGAGAGTGTCTCGGGGGGAGGGGAGAGTGTCTCAGGGGGAGGGGAGAGTGTCCCGGGGGGAGGGGAGAGTGTCTCGGGGGGAGGGGTGAGTGTCCCGGGGGGAGGGGAGAGTGTTCCGGGGGGAGGGGAGCGGAGAGTGTCTCGGGGGGAGGGGAGAGTGTCCCGGGGGGAGGGGAGAGTGTCCCGGGGGGAGGGGAGTGTGTCCCGGGGAGAGGGGAGACTGTCCCGGGGGGAGGGGAGAGTGTCCTGGGGGGAGGGGAGAGTGTCCCGGGGGGAGGGGAGAGTGTCCCGGGGAGAGGGGAGAGTGTCCCGAGGGGAGGGGAGAGTGTCCCGGGGGGAGGGGAGAGTGTCCCGGGGGGAGGGGAGTGTGTCCCGGGGGGAGGGGAGAGTGTCTCGGGGGGAGGGGAGTGTGTCCCGGGGGGAGGGGAGAGTGTCTCGGGGGGAGGGGAGGGGAGAGTGTCCCGGGGGGGAGGGGAGTGTGTCCCGGGGGGAGGGGAGAGTGTCTCTGGGGGAGGGGAGAGTGTCCCGGGGGGAGGAAAGAGTGTCTCGGGGGGAGGGGAGAGAGTCCCGGGGGGAGGGGAGAGTGTCCCGGGGGGAGGGGAGAGTGTCTCGGGGGGAGGGGAGAGTGTCTCGTGGGGAGGGGAGAGTGTCCCGGGGGGAGGGGAGAGTGTCTCGTGGGGAGGGGAGAGTGTCCCGGGGGGAGGGGAGAGTGTCCCGGGGGGAGGGGAGAGTGTCCCGGGGGGAGGGGAGTGTGTCTCGGGGGGAGGGGAGAGTGTCTCGGGGGCGGGGATTGTGTCTCGGGGGGAGGGGAGAGTGTCTCGGGGGGAGGGGAGAGTGTCCCGGGGGGAGGGGAGAGTGTCTCGTGGGGAGGGGAGAGTGTCCCGGGGGGAGGGGAGAGTGTCCCGGGGGGAGGGGAGAGTGTCCCGGGGGGAGGGGAGTGTGTCTCGGGGGGAGGGGAGAGTGTCTCGGGGGCGGGGATTGTGTCTCGGGGGGAGGGGAGAGTGTCTCGGGGGGAGGGGAGAGTGTATCGGGGGGAGGGGAGAGTGTCTCGGGGGGAGGGGAGAGTGTCCCGGGGGGCGAGGAGAGTGTCTCGGGGGGAGGGGAGAGTGTCTCGGGGGGAGGGGAGAGTGTCCCGGGGGGAGGGGAGAGTGTCTCGGGGGGAGGGGAGAGTGTCCCTGGGAGGGGAGAGTGTCCCGGGGGGAGGGGAGAGTGTCTCGGGGGGAGGGGAGAGTGTCTCGGGGGGAGGGGAGAGTGTCCCGGGGGGAGGGGAGAGTGTCCCGGGGGGAGGGGAGAGTGTCCCGGGGGGAGGGGAGTGTGTCTCGGGGGGAGGGGAGAGTGTCTCGGGGGGAGGGGAGAGTGTCCCGGGGGGAGGGGAGTGTGTCTCGTGGGGAGCGGAGAGTGTCTCGGGGGGAGGGGAGAGTGTCGGGGGGGAGGGGAGAGTGTCCCGAGGGGAGGGGAGAGTGTCCCGGGGGGAGGGGAGAGTGTCCCGGGGGGAGCGGAGTGTGTCTCGGGGGGAGGGGAGAGTGTCTCGGGGGGAGGGGAGAGTGTCCCAGGGGGAGGGGAGTGTGTCTCGGGGGGAGGGGAGAGTGTCCCGGGGGGAGGGGAGTGTGTCTCGGGGGGAGGGGAGAGTGTCTCGGGGGGAGGGGAGAGTGTCCCAGGGGGAGGGGAGAGTGTCTCGGGGGGAGGGGAGAGTCTCCCGGGGGGAGGGGAGAGTGTCTCGGGGGGAGGGGAGAGTGTCTCGGGGGGAGGGGAGAGTGTCCCGGGGGGAGGGGAGAGTGTCCCGGGGGGAGTGGAGAGTGTCTCGGGGGGAGGGGAGAGTGTCCCGGGGGAGGGGAGAGTGTGTCGGGGGGAGGGGAGAGTGTCTCGGGGGAGGGGAGAGTGTCCCGGGGGGAGGGGAGAGTGTCCCGGGGGGAGGGGAGAGTGTCCCGGGGGGAGGGGAGAGTGTCCCGGGGGGAGGGGAGAGTGTCTCGGGGGGAGGGGAGAGTGTCCCGGGAGGAGGGGACAGTGTCCCGGGGGGAGGGGAGAGTGTCTCGGCGGGAGGGGAGAGTGTCTCGGGGGGAGGGGAGAGTGTCCCGGGGGGAGGGGAGAGTGTCTCGGGGGGAGGGGAGAGTGTCCCACGGGGAGGGGAGAGTGTCTCGGGGGGAGGGGAGAGTGTCTCGGGGGAGGGGAGAGTGTCCCGGGGGGAGGGGAGAGTATCTCGGGGGGAGGGGAGAGTGTCTCGGTGGAGGGGAGAGTGTCCCGGGGGGAGGGGAGAGTATCTCGGGGGGAGAGGAGAGTGTCCCGGGGGGAGGGGTGGGGAGAGTGTCTCGGGGGGAGGGGAGAGTGTCCCGGGGGGAGGGGAGAGTGTCCCGGGGGGAGGGGATAGTGTCCCGGGGGGAGGGGAGAGTGTCTCGGGGGGAGGGGAGAGTGTCTCGGGGGGAGGGGAGAGTGTCTCGGGGGGAGTGGAGAGTGTCCCGGGGGGAGGGGAGAGTGTCCCGGGGGAGGGGAGAGTGTCTCGGGGGGAGGGGAGATTGTCCCGGGGGGAGGGGAGAGTGTCCCGGGGGGAGGGGAGAGTGTCTCGGGGGGAGGGGAGAGTGTCCCGGGGGGAGGGGAGAGTGTCTCGGGGGGAGGGGAGAGTGTCCCGGGAGGAGGGGACAGTGTCCCGGGGGGAGGGGAGAGTGTCTCGGGGGGAGGGGAGTGTGTCTCGGGGGGAGGGGAGAGTGTCCCGGGGGGAGGGGAGAGTGTCTCGGGGGGAGGGGAGAGTGTCCCACGGGGAGGGGAGAGTGTCTCGGGGGGAGGGGAGAGTGTCTCGGGGGAGGGGAGAGTGTCCCGGGGGGAGGGGAGAGTATCTCGGGGGGAGGGGAGAGTGTCTCGGGGGAGGGGAGAGTGTCCCGGGGGGAGGGGAGAGTATCTCGGGGGGAGGGGAGAGTGTCCCGGGGGGAGGGGAGGGGAGAGTGTCTCGGGGGGAGGGGAGAGTGTCCCGGGGGGAGGGGAGTGTGTCCCGGGGGGCGGGGAGGGGAGAGTGTCTCGGGGGGAGGGGAGAGTCTCCCGGGGGGAGGGGAGAGTGTCCCGGGGGGAGGGGAGTGTGTCCCGGGGAGAGGGGAGACTGTCCCGGGGGGAGGGGAGAGTTTCCCGGGGGGAGGGGAGAGTGTCCCGGGGAGAGGGGAGAGTGTCCCGGGGGGAGGGGAGAGTGTCCCGGGGGGAGGGGAGAGTGTCCCGGGGGGAGGGGAGAGTGTCCCGGGGGGAGGGGAGAGTGTCCCGGGGGGAGGGGAGTGTGTCCCGGGGGGAGGGGAGAGTGTCCCGGGGGGAGGGGAGTGTGTCCCGGGGGGAGGGGAGAGTGTCTCGGGGGGAGGGGAGGGGAGAGTGTCCCGGGGGGAGGGGAGTGTGTCCCGGGGGGAGTGGAGAGTGTCTCTGGGGGAGGGGAGAGTGTCCCGGGGGGAGGGGAGAGTGTCTCGGGGGGAGGGGAGAGTGTCCCGGGGGGAGGGGAGAGTGTCCCGGGAGGAGGGGAGCATGTCCCAGGGGGAGGAGAGAGTGTCCCGGGGGGAGGGGAGAGTGTCCCGGGGGGAGGGGAGAGTGTCTCGGGGGGAGGGGAGAGTGTCTCGTGGGGAGGGGAGAGTGTCTCGGGGGGAGGGGAGAGTGTCTCGGAGGGAGGGGAGAGTGTCTCGGGGCGGGGGGATTGTGTCTCGGGGGGAGGGGAGAGTGTCCCGGGGGGAGGGGAGAGTGTCTCGGGGGGAGGGGAGAGTGTCTCGGGGGGAGGGGAGAGTGTCCCGGGGGGAGGGGAGAGTGTCTCGGGGGGAGGGGAGAGTGTCCCGGGGGGAGGGGAGAGTGTCCCGGGGGGAGGGGAGAGTGTCCCGGGGGGAGGGGATTGTGTCTCGGGGGGAGGGGAGAGTGTCTCGGGGGGAGGGGAGAGTGTCCCGAGGGGAGGGGAAAGTGTCCCGGGGGGAGGGGAGAGTGTCCCGGGGGGAGGGGAGTGTGTCTCGGGGGGAGGGGAGAGTGTCTCGGGGGGAGGGGAGAGTGTCCCGGGGGGAGGGGAGAGTGTCCCGAGGGGAGGGGAGAGTGTCCCGGGGGGAGGGGAGAGTGTCCCGGGGGGAGGGGAGTGTGTCTTGGGGGGAGGGGAGAGTGTCTCTGGGGGAGGGGAGAGTGTCCCGGGGGGAGGGGAGAGTGTCCCGAGGGGAGGGGAGAGTGTCCCGGGTGGAGGGGAGAGTGTCCCGGGGGGAGGGGAGAGTGTCCCGGGGGGAGGGGAGAGTGTCCCGGGGGGAGGGGAGAGTGTCCCGGGGGGAGGGGAGAGTGTCTCGGGGGGAGGGGAGAGTGTCCCGGGGGGAGGGGAGAGTGTCCCGGGGGGAGGGGAGAGTGTCTCGGGGGGAGGGGAGATTGTCCCGGGGGGAGCGGAGAGTGTCTCGGGGGGAGGGGAGAGTGTCCCGGGGGGAGGCGAGAGTGTCCCGGGGGGAGGGGAGAGTGTCTCGGGGGGAGGGGAGAGTGTCCCGGGGGGAGGGGAGAGTGTCCCGGGGGGAGGGGAGAGTGTCCCGGGGGGAGGGGAGTGTGTCTCGGGGGGAGGGGAGAGTGTCTCGGGGGGAGGGGAGAGTGTCCCGAGGGGAGGGGAGATTGTCCCGGGGGGAGGGGAGAGTGTCTCGGGGGGAGGGGAGAGTGTCCCGGGGGGAGGGGAGAGTGTCCCGGGGGGAGGGGAGAGTGTCCCGGGGGGAGGGGAGTGTGTCGCGGGGGGAGGGGAGAGTGTCTCGGGGGGAGGGGAGAGTGTCCCGGGGGGAGGGGAGAGTGTCCCGAGGGGAGGGGAGAGTGTCCCGGGGGGAGGGGAGAGTGTCCCGGGGGGAGGGGAGTGTGTCTCGGGGGGAGGGGAGAGTGTCTCGTGGGGAGTGGAGAGTGTCCCGGGGGGAGGGGAGAGTGTCTCGGGGGGCGGGGAGGGGAGAGTGTCCCGGGGGGGAGGGGAGTGTGTCCCGGGGGGAGGGGAGAGTGTCTCTGGGGGAGGGGAGAGTGTCCCGGGGGGAGGGGAGAGTGTCTCGGGGGGAGGGGAGAGTGTCCCGGGGGGAGGGGAGAGTGTCCCGGGAGGAGGGGAGAGTGTCCCGGGGGGAGGAGAGAGTGTCCCGGGGGGAGGGGAGAGTGTCCCGGGGGGAGGGGAGAGTGTCTCGGGGGGAGGGGAGAGTGTCTCGGGGGGAGGGGAGAGTGTCTCGGGGGGAGGGGAGAGTGTCCCGGGGGGAGGGGAGAGTGTCTCGGGGGGAGGGGAGTGTGTCCCGGGGGGAGGGGAGAGTGTCTCGGGGGGAGGGTAGAGTGTCCCGGGGGGAGGGGAGAGTGTCCCGGGGGGAGGGGAGAGTGTCCCGGGGGGAGGGGATTGTGTCTCGGGGGGAGGGGAGAGTGTCTCGCTCGGGGGGAGGGGAGAGTGTCTCGGGGGGAGGGGAGAGTGTCTCGGGGGGAGGGGAGAGTGTCCCGGGGGGAGGGGAGAGTGTCCCAGGGGGAGGGGAGAGTGTCTCGGGGGGAGGGGAGAGTCTCCCGGGGGGAGGGGAGAGTGTCTCGGGGGGAGGGGAGAGTGTCTCGGGGGGAGGGGAGAGTGTCCCGGGGGGAGGGGAGAGTGTCCCGGGGGGAGGGGAGAGTGTCTCGGGGGGAGGGGAGAGTGTCCCGGGGGGAGGGGAGAGTGTGTCGGGGGGAGGGGAGAGTGTCTCGGGGGAGGGGAGAGTGTCCCGGGGGGAGGGGAGAGTGTCCCGGGGGGAGGGGAGAGTGTCCCGGGGGGAGGGGAGAGTGTCCCGGGGGGAGGGGAGAGTGTCTCGGGGGGAGGGGAGAGTGTCCCGGGAGGAGGGGACAGTGTCCCGGGGGGAGGGGAGAGTGTCTCGGCGGGAGGGGAGAGTGTCTCGGGGGGAGGGGAGAGTGTCCCGGGGGAGGGGAGAGTGTCTCGGGGGGAGGGGAGAGTGTCCCACGGGGAGGGGAGAGTGTCTCGGGGGGAGGGGAGAGTGTCTCGGGGGAGGGGAGAGTGTCCCGGGGGGAGGGGAGAGTATCTCGGGGGGAGGGGAGAGTGTCTCGGTGGAGGGGAGAGTGTCCGGGGGGAGGGGAGAGTATCTCGGGGGGAGAGGAGAGTGTCCCGGGGGGAGGGGTGGGGAGAGTGTCTCGGGGGGAGGGGAGAGTGTCCCGGGGGGAGGGGAGAGTGTCCCGGGGGAGGGGATAGTGTCCCGGGGGGAGAGGAGAGTGTCTCGGGGGGAGGGGAGAGTGTCTCGGGGGGAGGGGAGAGTGTCTCGGGGGGAGTGGAGAGTGTCCCGGGGGGAGGGGAGATTGTCCCGGGGGGAGGGGAGAGTGTCCCGGGGGGAGGGGAGAGTGTCTCGGGGGGAGGGGAGAGTGTCCCGGGGGGAGGGGAGAGTGTCTCGGGGGGAGGGGAGAGTGTCCCGGGAGGAGGGGACAGTGTCCCGGGGGGAGGGGAGAGTGTCTCGGGGGGAGGGGAGTGTGTCTCGGGGGGAGGGGAGAGTGTCCCGGGGGAGGGGAGAGTGTCTCGGGGGGAGGGGAGAGTGTCCCACGGGGAGGGGAGAGTGTCTCGGGGGGAGGGGAGAGTGTCTCGGGGGAGGGGAGAGTGTCCCGGGGGGAGGGGAGAGTATCTCGGGGGGAGGGGAGAGTGTCTCGGGGGAGGGGAGAGTGTCCCGGGGGGAGGGGAGAGTATCTCGGGGGGAGGGGAGAGTGTCCCGGGGGGAGGGGAGGGGAGAGTGTCTCGGGGGGAGGGGAGAGTGTCCCGGGGGGAGGGGAATGTGTCCCGGGGGGCGGGGAGGGGAGAGTGTCTCGGGGGGAGGGGAGAGTCTCCCGGGGGGAGGGGAGAGTGTCCCGGGGGGAGGGGAGTGTGTCCCGGGGAGAGGGGAGACTGTCCCGGGGGGAGGGGAGAGTTTCCCGGGGGGAGGGGAGAGTGTCCCGGGGAGAGGGGAGAGTGTCCCGGGGGGAGGGGAGAGTGTCCCGGGGGGAGGGGAGAGTGTCCCGGGGGGAGGGGAGAGTGTCCCGGGGGGAGGGGAGAGTGTCCCGGGGGGAGGGGAGTGTGTCCCGGGGGGAGGGGAGAGTGTCCCGGGGGGAGGGGAGTGTGTCCCGGGGGGAGGGGAGAGTGTCTCGGGGGGAGGGGAGGGGAGAGTGTCCCGGGGGGAGGGGAGTGTGTCCCGGGGGGAGTGGAGAGTGTCTCTGGGGGAGGGGAGAGTGTCCCGGGGGGAGGGGAGAGTGTCTCGGGGGGAGGGGAGAGTGTCCCGGGGGGAGGGGAGAGTGTCCCGGGAGGAGGGGAGCGTGTCCCAGGGGGAGGAGAGAGTGTCCCGGGGGGAGGGGAGAGTGTCCCGGGGGGAGGGGAGAGTGTCTCGGGGGGAGGGGAGAGTGTCTCGTGGGGAGGGGAGAGTGTCTCGGGGGGAGGGGAGAGTGTCTCGGAGGGAGGGGAGAGTGTCTCGGGGCGGGGGGATTGTGTCTCGGGGGGAGGGGAGAGTGTCCCGGGGGGAGGGGAGAGTGTCTCGGGGGGAGGGGAGAGTGTCTCGGGGGGAGGGGAGAGTGTCCCGGGGGGAGGGGAGAGTGTCTCGGGGGGAGGGGAGAGTGTCCCGGGGGGAGGGGAGAGTGTCCCGGGGGGAGGGGAGAGTGTCCCGGGGGGAGGGGATTGTGTCTCGGGGGGAGGGGAGAGTGTCTCGGGGGGAGGGGAGAGTGTCCCGAGGGGAGGGGAAAGTGTCCCGGGGGGAGGGGAGAGTGTCCCGGGGGGAGGGGAGTGTGTCTCGGGGGGAGGGGAGAGTGTCTCGGGGGGAGGGGAGAGTGTCCCGGGGGGAGGGGAGAGTGTCCCGAGGGGAGGGGAGAGTGTCCCGGGGGGAGGGGAGAGTGTCCCGGGGGGAGGGGAGTGTGTCTTGGGGGGAGGGGAGAGTGTCTCTGGGGGAGGGGAGAGTGTCCCGGGGGGAGGGGAGAGTGTCCCGAGGGGAGGGGAGAGTGTCCCGGGTGGAGGGGAGAGTGTCCCGGGGGGAGGGGAGAGTGTCCCGGGGGGAGGGGAGAGTGTCCCGGGGGGAGGGGAGAGTGTCCCGGGGGGAGGGGAGAGTGTCTCGGGGGGAGGGGAGAGTGTCCCGGGGGGAGGGGAGAGTGTCCCGGGGGGAGGGGAGAGTGTCTCGGGGGGAGGGGAGATTGTCCCGGGGGGAGCGGAGAGTGTCTCGGGGGGAGGGGAGAGTGTCCCGGGGGGAGGCGAGAGTGTCCCGGGGGGAGGGGAGAGTGTCTCGGGGGGAGGGGAGAGTGTCCCGGGGGGAGGGGAGAGTGTCCCGGGGGGAGGGGAGAGTGTCCCGGGGGGAGGGGAGTGTGTCTCGGGGGGAGGGGAGAGTGTCTCGGGGGGAGGGGAGAGTGTCCCGAGGGGAGGGGAGATTGTCCCGGGGGGAGGGGAGAGTGTCTCGGGGGGAGGGGAGAGTGTCCCGGGGGGAGGGGAGAGTGTCCCGGGGGGAGGGGAGAGTGTCCCGGGGGGAGGGGAGTGTGTCGCGGGGGGAGGGGAGAGTGTCTCGGGGGGAGGGGAGAGTGTCCCGGGGGGAGGGGAGAGTGTCCCGAGGGGAGGGGAGAGTGTCCCGGGGGGAGGGGAGAGTGTCCCGGGGGGAGGGGAGTGTGTCTCGGGGGGAGGGGAGAGTGTCTCGTGGGGAGTGGAGAGTGTCCCGGGGGGAGGGGAGAGTGTCTCGGGGGGCGGGGAGGGGAGAGTGTCCCGGGGGGGAGGGGAGTGTGTCCCGGGGGGAGGGGAGAGTGTCTCTGGGGGAGGGGAGAGTGTCCCGGGGGGAGGGGAGAGTGTCTCGGGGGGAGGGGAGAGTGTCCCGGGGGGAGGGGAGAGTGTCCCGGGAGGAGGGGAGAGTGTCCCGGGGGGAGGAGAGAGTGTCCCGGGGGGAGGGGAGAGTGTCCCGGGGGGAGGGGATAGTGTCTCGGGGGGAGGGGAGAGTGTCTCGGGGGGAGGGGAGAGTGTCCCGGGGGGAGGGGAGAGTGTCTCGGGGGGAGGGGAGTGTGTCCCGGGGGGAGGGGAGAGTGTCTCGGGGGGAGGGTAGAGTGTCCCGGGGGGAGGGGAGAGTGTCCCGGGGGGAGGGGAGAGTGTCCCGGGGGGAGGGGATTGTGTCTCGGGGGGAGGGGAGAGTGTCTCGGGGGGAGGGGAGAGTGTCTCGGGGGGAGGGGAGAGTGTCTCGGGGGGAGGGGAGAGTGTCCCGGGGGGAGGGGAGAGTGTCTCGGGGGGAGGGGAGAGTGTCTCGGGGGGAGGGGAGAGTGTCCCGGGGGGAGGGGAGAGTGTCTCGGGGGGAGGGGAGAGTGTCCCGGGGGGAGGGGAGAGTGTCCCGGGGGGAGGAGAGAGTGTCTCGGGGGGAGGGGAGAGTGTCTCGGGGGGAGGGGAGAGTGTCCCGAGGGGAGGGGAGAGTGTCCCGAGGGGAGGGGAAAGTGTCCCGGGGGGAGGGGAGAGTGTCCCGGGGGGAGGGGAGTGTGTCTCGGGGGGAGGGGAGAGTGTCTCGGGGGGAGGGGAGAGTGTCCCGGGGGGAGGGGAGAGTGTCCCGAGGGGAGGGGAGAGTGTCCCGGGGGGAGGGGAGTGTGTCTTGGGGGGAGGGGAGAGTGTCTCTGGGGGAGGGGAGAGTGTCCCGGGGGGAGGGGAGAGTGTCCCGAGGGGAGGGGAGAGTGTCCCGGGTGGAGGGGAGAGTGTCCCGGGGGGAGGGGAGAGTGTCCCGGGGGGAGGGGAGAGTGTCCCGGGGGGAGGGGAGAGTGTCCCGGGGGGAGGGGAGAGTGTCTCGGGGGGAGGGGAGAGTGTCCCGGGGGGAGGGGAGAGTGTCCCGGGGGGAGGGGAGAGTGTCTCGGGGGGAGGGGAGATTGTCCCGGGGGGAGCGGAGAGTGTCTCGGGGGGAGGGGAGAGTGTCCCGGGGGGAGGCGAGAGTGTCCCGGGGGGAGGGGAGAGTGTCTCGGGGGGAGGGGAGAGTGTCCCGGGGGGAGGGGAGAGTGTCCCGGGGGGAGGGGAGAGTGTCCCGGGGGGAGGGGAGTGTGTCTCGGGGGGAGGGGAGAGTGTCTCGGGGGGAGGGGAGAGTGTCCCGAGGGGAGGGGAGATTGTCCCGGGGGGAGGGGAGAGTGTCTCGGGGGGAGGGGAGAGTGTCCCGGGGGGAGGGGAGAGTGTCCCGGGGGGAGGGGAGAGTGTCCCGGGGGGAGGGGAGTGTGTCGCGGGGGGAGGGGAGAGTGTCTCGGGGGGAGGGGAGAGTGTCCCGGGGGGAGGGGAGAGTGTCCCGAGGGGAGGGGAGAGTGTCCCGGGGGGAGGGGAGAGTGTCCCGGGGGGAGGGGAGTGTGTCTCGGGGGGAGGGGAGAGTGTCTCGTGGGGAGTGGAGAGTGTCCCGAGGGGAGGGGAGAGTGTCTCGGGGGGCGGGGAGGGGAGAGTGTCCCGGGGGGGAGGGGAGTGTGTCCCGGGGGGAGGGGAGAGTGTCTCTGGGGGAGGGGAGAGTGTCCCGGGGGGAGGGGAGAGTGTCTCGGGGGGAGGGGAGAGTGTCCCGGGGGGAGGGGAGAGTGTCCCGGGAGGAGGGGAGAGTGTCCCGGGGGGAGGAGAGAGTGTCCCGGGGGGAGGGGAGAGTGTCCCGGGGGGAGGGGAGAGTGTCTCGGGGGGAGGGGAGAGTGTCTCGGGGGGAGGGGAGAGTGTCTCGGGGGGAGGGGAGAGTGTCCCGGGGGGAGGGGAGAGTGTCTCGGGGGGAGGGGAGTGTGTCCCGGGGGGAGGGGAGAGTGTCTCGGGGGGAGGGTAGAGTGTCCCGGGGGGAGGGGAGAGTGTCCCGGGGGGAGGGGAGAGTGTCCCGGGGGGAGGGGATTGTGTCTCGGGGGGAGGGGAGAGTGTCTCGGGGGGAGGGGAGAGTGTCTCGGGGGGAGGGGAGAGTGTCTCGGGGGGAGGGGAGAGTGTCCCGGGGGGAGGGGAGAGTGTCTCGGGGGGAGGGGAGAGTGTCTCGGGGGGAGGGGAGAGTGTCCCGGGGGGAGGGGAGAGTGTCTCGGGGGGAGGGGAGAGTGTCCCGGGGGGAGGGGAGAGTGTCCCGGGGGGAGGAGAGAGTGACTCGGGGGGAGGGGAGAGTGTCTCGGGGGGAGGGGAGAGTGTCCCGAGGGGAGGGGAGAGTGTCCCGGGGGGAGGGGAGAGTGTCCCGGGGGGAGGGGAGTGTGTCTCGGGGGGAGGGGAGAGTGTCTCTGGGGGAGGGGAGAGTGTCCCGGGGGGAGGGGAGAGTGTCCCGAGGGGAGGGGAGAGTGTCCCGGGGGGAGGGGAGAGTGTCCCGGGGGGAGGGGAGAGTGTCCCGGGGGGAGGGGAGAGTGTCCCGGGGGGAGGGGAGAGTGTCTCGGGGGGAGGGCAGAGTGTCCCGGGGGGAGGGGAGAGTGTCCCGGGGGGAGGGGAGAGTGTCTCGGGGGGAGGGGAGATTGTCCCGGGGGGAGGGGAGAGTGTCTCGGGGGGAGGGGAGAGTGTCCCGGGGGGAGGGGAGAGTGTCCCGGGGGGAGGGGAGAGTGTCTCGGGGGGAGGGGAGAGTGTCCCGGGGGGAGGGGAGAGTGTCCCGGGGGGAGGGGAGTGTGTCTCGGGGGGAGGGGAGAGTGTCTCGGGGGGAGGGGAGAGTGTCCCGAGGGGAGGGGAGATTGTCCCGGGGGGAGGGGAGAGTGTCTCGGGGGGAGGGGAGAGTGTCCCGGGGGGAGGGGAGAGTGTCCCGGGGGGAGGGGAGAGTGTCCCGGGGGGAGGGGAGTGTGTCGCGGGGGGAGGGGAGAGTGTCTCGGGGGGAGGGGAGAGTGTCCCGGGGGGAGGGGAGAGTGTCCCGAGGGGAGGGGAGAGTGTCCCGGGGGGAGGGGAGAGTGTCCCGGGGGGAGGGGAGTGTGTCTCGGGGGGAGGGGAGAGTGTCTCGTGGGGAGTGGAGAGTGACTCGGGGGGAGGGGAGAGTGTCTCGGGGGGAGGGGAGAGTGTCCCGAGGGGAGGGGAGAGTGTCCCGGGGGGAGGGGAGAGTGTCCCGGGGGGAGGGGAGTGTGTCTCGGGGGGAGGGGAGAGTGTCTCTGGGGGAGGGGAGAGTGTCCCGGGGGGAGGGGAGAGTGTCCCGTGGGGAGGGGAGAGTGT
Organism: Pristiophorus japonicus; assembly: GCF_044704955.1. Lineage (NCBI taxonomy): Eukaryota > Metazoa > Chordata > Chondrichthyes > Pristiophoridae > Pristiophorus > Pristiophorus japonicus. The sequence goes on along the minus strand of NW_027254858.1, from coordinate 27,837 downwards.
CCCGGGGGGAGGGGAGAGTGTCCCGGGGGGAGGGGAGAGTGTCCCGGGGGGAGGGGAGAGTGTCCCGGGGGGAGGGGAGAGTGTCTCGGGGGGAGGGCAGAGTGTCCCGGGGGGAGGGGAGAGTGTCCCGGGGGGAGGGGAGAGTGTCTCGGGGGGAGGGGAGATTGTCCCGGGGGGAGGGGAGAGTGTCTCGGGGGGAGGGGAGAGTGTCCCGGGGGGAGGGGAGAGTGTCCCGGGGGGAGGGGAGAGTGTCTCGGGGGGAGGGGAGAGTGTCCCGGGGGGAGGGGAGAGTGTCCCGGGGGGAGGGGAGAGTGTCCCGGGGGGAGGGGAGTGTGTCTCGGGGGGAGGGGAGAGTGTCTCGGGGGGAGGGGAGAGTGTCCCGAGGGGAGGGGAGATTGTCCCGGGGGGAGGGGAGAGTGTCTCGGGGGGAGGGGAGAGTGTCCCGGGGGGAGGGGAGAGTGTCCCGGGGGGAGGGGAGAGTGTCCCGGGGGGAGGGGAGTGTGTCGCGGGGGGAGGGGAGAGTGTCTCGGGGGGAGGGGAGAGTGTCCCGGGGGGAGGGGAGAGTGTCCCGAGGGGAGGGGAGAGTGTCCCGGGGGGAGGGGAGAGTGTCCCGGGGGGAGGGGAGTGTGTCTCGGGGGGAGGGGAGAGTGTCTCGTGGGGAGTGGAGAGTGTCCCGGGGGGAGGGGAGAGTTTCTCGGGGGGCGGGGAGTGGAGAGTGTCCCGGGGGGGAGGGGAGTGTGTCCCGGGGGGAGGGGAGAGTGTCTCTGGGGGAGGGGAGAGAGTCCCGGGGGGAGGGGAGAGTGTCTCGGGGGGAGGGGAGAGTGTCCCGGGGGGAGGGGAGAGTGTCCCGGGAGGAGGGGAGAGTGTCCCGGGGGGAGGAGAGAGTGTCCCGGGGGGAGGGGAGAGTGTCCCGGGGGGAGGGGAGAGTGTCTCGGGGGGAGGGGAGAGTGTCTCGGGGGGAGGGGAGAGTGTCTCGGGGGGAGGGGAGAGTGTCTCGGGGGGAGGGGAGAGTGTCCCGGGGGGAGGGGAGAGTGTCTCGGGGGGAGGGGAGTGTGTCCCGGGGGGAGGGGAGAGTGTCTCGGGGGGAGGGTAGAGTGTCCCGGGGGGAGGGGAGAGTGTCCCGGGGGGAAGGGAGTGTGTCCCGGGGGGAGGGGAGAGTGTCCCGGGGGGAGGGGAGAGTGTCTCGGGGGGAGGGGAGAGTGTCTCGGGGGGAGGGGAGAGTGTCCCGGGGGGAGGGGAGAGTGTCTCGGGGGGAGGGGAGAGTGTCCCGGGGGGAGGGGAGAGTGTCTCGGGGGGAGGGGAGAGTGTCCCGGGGGGAGGGGAGAGTGTCCCGGGGGGAGGGGAGAGTGTCTCGGGGGGAGGGGAGAGTGTCCCGGGGGGAGGGGAGATTGTCCCGGGGGGAGGGGAGAGTGTCTCGGGGGGAGGGGAGAGTGTCCCGGGGGGAGGGGAGAGTGTCCCGGGGGGAGGGGAGAGTGTCTCGGGGGGAGGGGAGAGTGTCCCGGGGGGAGGGGATAATGTCTCGGGGGGAGGGGAGAGTGTCCCGGGGGGAGGGGAGAGTGTCCCGTGGGGAGGGGAGAGTGTCTCGTGGGGAGGGGAGAGTGTCCCGGGAGGAGGGGACAGTGTCCCGGGGGGACGGGAGAGTGTCTCGGGGGGAGGGGAGAGTGTCTCGGGGGGAGGGGAGAATGTCCCGGGGGGAGGGGAGAGTGTCTCGGGGGGAGGGGAGAGTGTCCCGGTAGGAGGGGAGAGTGTCTCGGGGGGAGGGGAGACTGTCTCGGGGGAGGGGAGAGTGTCCCGGGGGGAGGGGAGAGTATCTCGGGGGGAGGGGAGAGTGTCCAGGGGGGAGGGGAGGGGAGAGTGTCTCGGGGGGAGGGGAGAGTGTCTCGGGGGGAGGGGAGAGTGTCCCGGGGGGAGGGGAGAGTGTCTCGGGGGGAGGGGAGAGTGTCCCGGGGGGAGGGGAGAGTGTTCCGGGGGGAGGGGAGGGGAGAGTGTCTCGGGGGGAGGGGAGAGTGTCCCGGGGGGAGGGGAGAGTGTCCCGGGGGGAGGGGAGTGTGTCCCGGGGAGAGGGGAGACTGTCCCGGGGGGAGGGGAGAGTGTCCTGGGGGGAGGGGAGAGTGTCCCGGGGGGAGGGGAGAGTGTCCCGGGGAGAGGGGAGAGTGTCCCGGGGGGAGGGGAGAGTGTCCCGGGGGGAGGGGAGAGTGTCTCGGGGGGAGGGGAGAGTGTCCCGGGGGGAGGGGAGAGTGTCCCGGGAGGAGGGGAGAGTGTCCCGGGGGGTGGAGAGAGTGTCCCGGGGGGAGGGGAGAGTGTCCCGGGGGGAGGGGAGAGTGTCTCGGGGGGAGGGGAGTGTTTCCCGGGGGGAGGGGAGAGTGTCCCGGGGGGAGGGGAGTGTGTCCCGGGGGGAGGGGAGAGTGTCTCGGGGGGAGGGGAGGGGAGAGTGTCCCGGGGGGGAGGGGAGTGTGTCCCGGGGGGAGGGGAGAGTGTCTCTGGGGGAGGGGAGAGTGTCCCGGGGGGAGGGGAGAGTGTCTCGGGGGGAGGGGAGAGTGTCCCGGGGGGAGGGGAGAGTGTCCCGGGAGGAGGGGAGAGTGTCCCGGGGGGAGGAGAGAGTGTACCGGGGGGAGGGGAGAGTGTCCCGGGGGGAGGGGAGTGTGTCTCTGGGGGAGGGGAGAGTGTCCCGGGGGGAGGAGAGAGTGTCTCGGGGGGAGGGGAGAGTGTCTCGGGGGGAGGGGAGAGTGTCCCGGGGGGAGGGGAGAGTGTCTCGGGGGGAGGGGAGAGTGCCCCGGGGGGAGGGGAAACTGTCCCGGGGGGAGGGGAGAGTGTCCCGGGGGGAGGGGATTGTGTCTCGGGGGGAGGGGAGAGTGTCTCGGGGGGAGGGGAGAGTGTCCCGAGGGGAGGGGAAAGTGTCCCGGGGGGAGGGGAGGGTGTCCCGGGGGGAGGGGAGTGTGTCTCGGGGGGAGGGGAGAGTGTCTCGGGGGGAGGGGAGAGTGTCCCGGGGGGAGGGGAGAGTGTCCCGAGGGGAGGGGAGAGTGTCCCGGGGGAGGGGAGAGTGTCCCGGGGGGATGGGAGTGTGTCTCGGGGGGAGGGGAGAGTGTCTCGGGGGGAGGGGAGAGTGTCCCGGGGGGAGGGGAGTGTGTCCCGGGGAGAGGGGAGACTGTCCCGGGGGGAGGGGAGAGTGTCCTGGGGGGAGGGGAGAGTGTCCCGGGGGGAGGGGAGAGTGTCCCGGGGAGAGGGGAGAGTGTCCCGGGGGGAGGGGAGAGTGTCCCGGGGGGAGGGGAGAGTGTCTCTGGGGGAGGGGAGAGTGTCCCGGGGGGAGGGGAGAGTGTCTCGGGGGGAGGGGAGAGTGTCCCGGGGGGAGGGGAGAGTGTCCCGGGAGGAGGGGAGAGTGTCCCGGGGGGAGGAGAGAGTGTCCCGGGGGGAGGGGAGAGTGTCCCGGGGGGAGGGGAGAGTTTCTCGGGGGGCGGGGAGTGGAGAGTGTCCCGGGGGGAGGGGAGTGTGTCCCGGGGGGAGGGGAGAGTGTCTCTGGGGGAGGGGAGAGTGTCCCGGGGGGAGGGGAGAGTGTCTCGGGGGGAGGGGAGAGTGTCCCGGGGGAGGGGAGAGTGTCCCGGGAGGAGGGGAGAGTGTCCCGGGGGGAGGAGAGAGTGTCCCGGGGGGAGGGGAGAGTGTCCCGGGGGGAGGGGAGAGTGTCTCGGGGGGAGGGGAGAGTGTCTCGGGGGGAGGGGAGAGTGTCTCGGGGGGAGGGGAGAGTGTCTCGGGGGGAGGGGAGAGTGTCTCGGGGGGAGGGGAGAGTGTCCCGGGGGGAGGGGAGAGTGTCTCGGGGGGAGGGGAGTGTGTCCCGGGGGGAGGGGAGAGTGTCTCGGGGGGAGGGTAGAGTGTCCCGGGGGGAGGGGAGAGTGTCCCGGGGGGAAGGGAGTGTGTCCCGGGGGAGGGGAGAGTGTCCCGGGGGGAGGGGGAGAGTGTCTCGGGGGAGGGGAGAGTGTCTCGGGGGGAGGGGAGAGTGTCCGGGGGGAGGGGAGAGTGTCTCGGGGGGAGGGGAGAGTGTCCGGGGGAGGGGAGAGTGTCCGGGGGGAGGGGAGAGTGTCTCGGGGGGAGGGGGAGTGTGTCCCGGGGGGAGGGAGAGTGTCCCGGGGGGAGGGAGAGTGTCCCGGGGGAGGGGAGAGTGTCTCGGGGGGAGGGGAGAGTGTCCCGGGGGGAGGGGAGATTGTCCCGGGGGGAGGGGAGAGTGTCTCGGGGGGAGGGGAGAGTGTCCCGGGGGGAGGGGAGAGTGTCCCGGGGGGAGGGGAGAGTGTCCCGGGGGGAGGGGATAATGTCTCGGGAGGAGGGGAGAGTGTCCCGGGGGGAGGGGAGAGTGTCCCGGGGGGAGGGGAGAGTGTCTCGTGGGGAGGGGAGAGTGTCCCGGGAGGAGGGGACAGTGTCCCGGGGGGAGGGGAGAGTGTCTCGGGGGGAGGGGAGAATGTCCCGGGGGGAGGGGAGAGTGTCTCGGGGGGAGGGGAGAGTGTCCCGGGAGGAGGGGAGAGTGTCTCGGGGGGAGGGGAGACTGTCTCGGGGGAGGGGAGAGTGTCCCGGGGGGAGGGGAGAGTATCTCGGGGGGAGGGGAGAGTGTCCAGGGGGGAGGGGAGGGGAGAGTGTCTCGGGGGGAGGGGAGAGTGTCTCGGGGGGAGGGGAGAGTGTCCCGGGGGGAGGGGAGAGTGTCTCGGGGGGAGGGGAGAGTGTCCCGGGGGGAGGGGAGAGTGTTCCGGGGGGAGGGGAGGGGAGAGTGTCTCGGGGGGAGGGGAGAGTGTCCCGGGGGGAGGGGAGAGTGTCCCGGGGGGAGGGGAGTGTGTCCCGGGGAGAGGGGAGACTGTCCCGGGGGGAGGGGAGAGTGTCCTGGGGGGAGGGGAGAGTGTCCCGGGGGGAGGGGAGAGTGTCCCGGGGAGAGGGGAGAGTGTCCCGGGGGGAGGGGAGAGTGTCCCGGGGGGAGGGGAGAGTGTCTCGGGGGGAGGGGAGAGTGTCCCGGGGGGAGGGGAGAGTGTCCCGGGAGGAGGGGAGAGTGTCCCGGGGGGTGGAGAGAGTGTCCCGGGGGGAGGGGAGAGTGTCCCGGGGGGAGGGGAGAGTGTCTCGGGGGGAGGGGAGTGTTTCCCGGGGGGAGGGGAGAGTGTCCCGGGGGGAGGGGAGTGTGTCCCGGGGGGAGGGGAGAGTGTCTCGGGGGGAGGGGAGGGGAGAGTGTCCCGGGGGGGAGGGGAGTGTGTCCCGGGGGGAGGGGAGAGTGTCTCTGGGGGAGGGGAGAGTGTCCCGGGGGGAGGGGAGAGTGTCTCGGGGGGAGGGGAGAGTGTCCCGGGGGGAGGGGAGAGTGTCCCGGGAGGAGGGGAGAGTGTCCCGGGGGGAGGAGAGAGTGTCCCGGGGGGAGGGGAGAGTGTCCCGGGGGGAGGGGAGTGTGTCTCTGGGGGAGGGGAGAGTGTCCCGGGGGGAGGAGAGAGTGTCTCGGGGGGAGGGGAGAGTGTCTCGGGGGGAGGGGAGAGTGTCCCGGGGGGAGGGGAGAGTGTCTCGGGGGGAGGGGAGAGTGCCCCGGGGGGAGGGGAGACTGTCCCGGGGGGAGGGGAGAGTGTCCCGGGGGGAGGGGATTGTGTCTCGGGGGGAGGGGAGAGTGTCTCGGGGGGAGGGGAGAGTGTCCCGAGGGGAGGGGAAAGTGTCCCGGGGGGAGGGGAGGGTGTCCCGGGGGGAGGGGAGTGTGTCTCGGGGGGAGGGGAGAGTGTCTCGGGGGGAGGGGAGAGTGTCCCGGGGGGAGGGGAGAGTGTCCCGAGGGGAGGGGAGAGTGTCCCGGGGGAGGGGAGAGTGTCCCGGGGGGAGGGGAGTGTGTCTCGGGGGGAGGGGAGAGTGTCTCGGGGGGAGGGGAGAGTGTCCCGGGGGGAGGGGAGTGTGTCCCGGGGAGAGGGGAGACTGTCCCGGGGGGAGGGGAGAGTGTCCTGGGGGGAGGGGAGAGTGTCCCGGGGGGAGGGGAGAGTGTCCCGGGGAGAGGGGAGAGTGTCCCGGGGGGAGGGGAGAGTGTCCCGGGGGGAGGGGAGAGTGTCTCTGGGGGAGGGGAGAGTGTCCCGGGGGGAGGGGAGAGTGTCTCGGGGGGAGGGGAGAGTGTCCCGGGGGGAGGGGAGAGTGTCCCGGGAGGAGGGGAGAGTGTCCCGGGGGGAGGAGAGAGTGTCCCGGGGGGAGGGGAGAGTGTCCCGGGGGGAGGGGAGAGTGTCTCGGGGGGAGGGGAGTGTTTCCCGGGGGGAGGGGAGGGTGTCCCGGGGGGAGGGGAGTGTGTCCCGGGGGGAGGGGAGAGTGTCTCGGGGGGAGGGGAGGGGAGAGTGTCCCGGGGGGGAGGGGAGTGTGTCCCGGGGGGAGGGGAGAGTGTCTCTGGGGGAGGGGAGAGTGTCCCGGGGGGAGGGGAGAGTGTCTCGGGGGGAGGGGAGAGTGTCCCGGGGGGAGGGGAGAGTGTCCCGGGAGGAGGGGAGAGTGTCCCGGGGGGAGGAGAGAGTGTCCCGGGGGGAGGGGAGAGTGTCCCGGGGGGAGGGGAGTGTGTCTCTGGGGGAGGGGAGAGTGTCCCGGGGGGAGGAGAGAGTGTCTCGGGGGGAGGGGAGAGTGTCTCGGGGGGAGGGGAGAGTGTCCCGGGGGGAGGGGAGAGTGTCTCGGGGGGAGGGGAGAGTGCCCCGGGGGGAGGGGAGAGTGTCCCGGGGGGAGGGGAGAGTGTCCCGGGGGGAGGGGATTGTGTCTCGGGGGGAGGGGAGAGTGTCTCGGGGGGAGGGGAGAGTGTCCCGAGGGGAGGGGAAAGTGTCCCGGGGGGAGGGGAGGGTGTCCCGGGGGGAGGGGAGTGTGTCTCGGGGGGAGGGGAGAGTGTCTCGGGGGGAGGGGAGAGTGTCCCGGGGGAGGGGAGAGTGTCCCGAGGGGAGGGGAGAGTGTCCCGGGGGAGGGGAGAGTGTCCCGGGGGGAGGGGAGTGTGTCTCGGGGGGAGGGGAGAGTGTCTCGGGGGGAGGGGAGAGTGTCCCGGGGGGAGGGGAGAGTGTCCCGGGGGGAGGGGAGAGTGTCCCGGGGGGAGGGGAGAGTGTCTCGGGGGGAGGGGAGAGTGTCTCGGGGGGAGGGGAGAGTGTCCCGAGGGGAGGGGAGAGTGTCCCGGGGGGAGGGGAGAGTGTCCCGGGGGGAGGGGAGTGTGTCTCGGGGGGAGGGGAGAGTGTCTCGGGGGGAGGGGAGAGTGTCCCGTGGGGAGGGGAGAGTGTCCCGAGGGGAGGGGAGAGTGTCCCGGGGGGAGGGGAGAGTGTCCCGGGGGGAGGGGAGTGTGTCTCGGGGGGAGGGGAGAGTGTCTCGGGGGGAGGGGAGAGTGTCCCGGGGGGAGGGGAGTGTGTCTCGGGGGGAGGGGAGAGTGTCCCGGGGGGGAGGGGAGTGTGTCTCGGGGGGAGGGGAGAGTGTCTCGGGGGGAGGGGAGAGTGTCCCGGGGGGAGGGGAGAGTGTCTCGGGGGGAGTGGAGAGTGTCCCGTGGGGAGGGGAGAGTGTCTCGGGGGGAGGGGAGAGTGTCCCATGGGGAGGGGAGTGTGTCCCGGGGGGAGGGGAGAGTGTCTCGGGGGGAGGGGAGAGTGTCCCGGGGGGAGGGGAGTGTGTCTCGGGGGGAGGGGAGAGTGTCTCGTGGGGAGGGGAGAGTGTCCCGGGGGGAGGGGAGAGTGTCCCGGGGGGAGGGGAGAGTGTCCCGGGGGGAGGGGAGTGTGTCTCGGGGGGAGGGGAGAGTGTCTCGGGGGGAGGGGAGAGTGTCCCGAGGGGAGGGGAGAGTGTCCCGGGGGGAGGGGAGAGTGTCCCGGGGGGAGGGGAGTGTGTCTCGGGGGGAGGGGAGAGTGTCTCGGGGGGAGGGGAGAGTGTCCCGGGGGGAGGGGAGAGTGTCCCGAGGGGAGGGGAGAGTGTCCCGGGGGGAGGGGAGAGTGTCCCGGGGGGAGGGGAGTGTGTCTCGGGGGGAGGGGAGAGTGTCTCGGGGGGAGGGGAGAGTGTCCCGGGGGGAGGGGAGTGTGTCTCGGGGGGAGGGGAGAGTGTCTCGGGGGGAGGGGAGAGTGTCTCGGGGGGAGGGGAGAGTGTCCCGGGGGGAGGGGAGAGTGTCTCGGGGGGAGGGGAGAGTGTCCCGGGGGGAGGGGAGAGTGTCCCGGGGGGAGAGGAGAGTGTCTCGGGGGGAGGGGAGAGTGTCCCGGGGGGACGGGAGAGTGTCTCGGGGGGAGGGGAGAGTGTCTCGGGGGGAGGGGAGAGTGTCTCGGGGGGAGGGGAGAGTGTCTCGGGGGGAGGGGAGAGTGTCCCGGGGGGAGGGGAGTGTGTCTCGGGGGGAGGGGAGAGTGTCTCGGGGGGAGGGGAGAGTGTCCCGAGGGGAGGGGAGAGTGTCCCGGGGGGAGGGGAGAGTGTCCCGGGGGGAGGGGAGTGTGTCTCGGGGGGAGGGGAGAGTGTCTCGGGGGGAGGGGAGAGTGTCGGGGGGGGAGGGGAGAGTGTCCCGAGGGGAGGGGAGAGTGTCCCGGGGGGAGGGGAGAGTGTCCCGGGGGGAGGGGAGTGTGTCTCGGGGGGAGGGGAGAGTGTCTCGGGGGGAGGGGAGAGTGTCCCGGGGGGAGGGGAGTGTGTCTCGGGGGGAGGGGAGAGTGTCCCGGGGGGAGGGGAGTGTGTCTCGGGGGGAGGGGAGAGTGTCTCGGGGGGAGGGGAGAGTGTCCCAGGGGGAGGGGAGAGTGTCTCGGGGGGAGGTGAGAGTGTCCCGGGGGGAGGGGAGAGTGTCCCCGGGGGAGGGGAGAGTGTCTCTGGGGGAGGGGAGAGTGTCCCGGGGGGACGGGAGAGTGTCTCGGGGGGAGGGGAGAGTGTCTCGGGGGAGGGGAGAGTGTCCCGGGGGGAGGGGAGAGTATCTCGGGGGGAGGGGAGAGTGTCCCGGGGGGAGGGGAGGGGAGAGTGTCTCGGGGGGAGGGGAGAGTATCCCGGGGGGAGGGGAGAGTGTCCCGGGGGGAGGGGAGAGTGTCTCGCGGGGAGGGGAGAGTGTCCCGGGGGGACGGGAGAGTGTCTCGGGGGGAGGGGAGAGTGTCTCGGGGGGAGGGGAGAGTGTCTCGGGGGGAGGGGAGAGTGTCTCGGGGGGAGGGGAGAGTGTCCCGGGGGGAGGGGAGATTGTCCCGGGGGGAGGGGAGAGTGTCCCGGGGGGAGGGGAGAGTGTCCCGGGGGGAGGGGAGAGTGTCTCGGGGGGAGGGGAGAGTGTTCCGGGGGGAGGGGAGAGTGTCTCGGGGGGAGGGGAGAGTGTCCCGAGGGGAGGGGAGAGTGTCCCGGGGGGAGGGGAGAGTGTCTCGGGGGGAGGGGAGAGTGTCCCGGGAGGAGGGGACAGTGTCCCGGGGGGAGGGGAGAGTGTCTCGGGGGGAGGGGAGAGTGTCTCGGGGGGAGGGGAGAGTGTCCCGGGGGGAGGGGAGAGTGTCTCGGGGGGAGGGGAGAGTGTCCCACGGGGAGGGGAGAGTGTCTCGGGGGGAGGGGAGAGTGTCTCGGGGGAGGGGAGAGTGTCCCGGGGGGAGGGGAGAGTATCTCGGGGGGAGGGGAGAGTGTCTCGGGGGAGGGGAGAGTGTCCCGGGGGGAGGGGAGAGTATCTCGGGGGGAGGGGAGAGTGTCCCGGGGGGAGGGGAGGGGAGAGTGTCTCGGGGGGAGGGGAGAGTGTCCCGGGGGGAGGGGAGAGTGTCCCGGGGGGCGGGGAGGGGAGAGTGTCTCGGGGGGAGGGGAGAGTGTCCCGGGGGGAGGGGAGAGTGTCCCGGGGGGAGGGGAGTGTGTCCCGGGGAGAGGGGAGACTGTCCCGGGGGGAGGGGAGAGTTTCCCGGGGGGAGGGGAGAGTGTCCCGGGGAGAGGGGAGAGTGTCCCGGGGGGAGGGGAGAGTGTCCCGGGGGGAGGGGAGAGTGTCCCGGGGGGAGGGGAGAGTGTCCCGGGGGGAGGGGAGTGTGTCCCGGGGGGAGGGGAGAGTGTCCCGGGGTGAGGGGAGTGTGTCCCGGGGGGAGGGGAGAGTGTCTCGGGGGGAGGGGAGGGGAGAGTGTCCCGGGGGGAGGGAAGAGTGTCTCGGGGGGAGGGGAGATTGTCCCGGGGGGAGGGGAGAGTGTCCCGGGAGGAGGGGAGAGTGTCCCGGGGGGAGGAGAGAGTGTCCCGGGGGGAGGGGAGAGTGTCCCGGGGGGAGGGGAGAGTGTCTCGGGGGGAGGGGAGAGTGTCTCGTGGGGAGGGGAGAGTGTCTCGGGGGGAGGGGAGAGTGTCTCGGGGGGAGGGGAGAGTGTCTCGGGGGGGGGGGGATTGTGTCTCGGGGGGAGGGGAGAGTGTCCCGGGGGGAGGGGAGAGTGTCTCGGGGGGAGGGGAGGGGAGAGTGTCTCGGGGGGAGGGGAGAGTATCCCGGGGGGAGGGGAGAGTGTCCCGGGGGGAGGGGAGAGTGTCTCGCGGGGAGGGGAGAGTGTCCCGGGGGGACGGGAGAGTGTCTCGGGGGGAGGGGAGAGTGTCTCGGAGGGAGGGGAGAGTGTCTCGGGGGGAGGGGAGAGTGTCTCGGGGGGAGGGGAGAGTGTCCCGGGGGGAGGGGAGATTGTCCCGGGGGGAGGGGAGAGTGTCCCGGGGGGAGGGGAGAGAGTCCCGGGGGGAGGGGAGAGTGTCTCGGGGGGAGGGGAGAGTGTTCCGGGGGGAGGGGAGAGTGTCTCGGGGGGAGGGGAGAGTGTCCCGGGGGGAGGGGAGAGTGTCCCGGGGGGAGGGGAGAGTGTCTCGGGGGGAGGGGAGAGTGTCCCGGGAGGAGGGGACAGTGTCCCGGGGGGAGGGGAGAGTGTCTCGGGGGGAGGGGAGAGTGTCTCGGGGGGAGGGGAGAGTGTCCCGGGGGGAGGGGAGAGTGTCTCGGGGGGAGGGGAGAGTGTCCCACGGGGAGGGGAGAGTGTCTCGGGGGGAGGGGAGAGTGTCTCGGGGGAGGGGAGAGTGTCCCGGGGGGAGGGGAGAGTGTCTCGGGGGGAGGGGAGAGTGTCCCGGGAGGAGGGGACAGTGTCCCGGGGGGAGGGGAGAGTGTCTCGGGGGGAGGGGAGAGTGTCTCGGGGGGAGGGGAGAGTGTCCCGGGGGGAGGGGAGAGTGTCTCGGGGGGAGGGGAGAGTGTCCCACGGGGAGGGGAGAGTGTCTCGGGGGGAGGGGAGAGTGTCTCGGGGGAGGGGAGAGTGTCCCGGGGGGAGGGGAGAGTATCTCGGGGGGAGGGGAGAGTGTCTCGGGGGAGGGGAGAGTGTCCCGGTGGGAGGGGAGAGTATCTCGGGGGGAGGGGAGAGTGTCCCGGGGGGAGGGGAGGGGAGAGTGTCTCGGGGGGAGGGGAGAGTGTCCCGGGGGGAGGGGAGAGTGTCCCGGGGGGCGGGGAGGGGAGAGTGTCTCGGGGGGAGGGGAGAGTGTCCCGGGGGGAGGGGAGAGTGTCCCGGGGGGAGGGGAGTGTGTCCCGGGGAGAGGGGAGACTGTCCCGGGGGGAGGGGAGAGTTTCCCGGGGGGAGGGGAGAGTGTCCCGGGGAGAGGGGAGAGTGTCCCGGGGGGAGCGGAGAGTGTCCCGGGGGGAGGGGAGAGTGTCCCGGGGGGAGGGGAGAGTGTCCCGGGGGGAGGGGAGTGTGTCCCGGGGGGAGGGGAGAGTGTCCCGGGGGGAGGGGAGTGTGTCCCGGGGGGAGGGGAGAGTGTCTCGGGGGGAGGGGAGGGGAGAGTGTCCCGGGGGGAGGGGAGTGTGTCCCGGGGGGAGGGGAGAGTGTCTCTGGGGGAGGGGAGAGTGTCCCGGGGGGAGGGGAGAGTGTCTCGGGGGGAGGGGAGAGTGTCCCGGGGGGAGGGGAGAGTGTCCCGGGAGGAGGGGAGAGTGTCCCGGGGGGAGGAGAGAGTGTCCCGGGGGGAGGGGAGAGTGTCCCGGGGGGAGGGGAGAGTGTCTCGGGGGGAGGGGAGAGTGTCTCGTGGGGAGGGGAGAGTGTCTCGGGGGGAGGGGAGAGTGTCTCGGGGGGAGGGGAGAGTGTCTCGGGGGGGGGGGGATTGTGTCTCGGGGGGAGGGGAGAGTGTCCCGGGGGGAGGGGAGAGTGTCTCGGGGGGAGGGGAGAGTGTCTCGGGGGGAGGGGAGAGTGTCCCGGGGGGAGGGGAGAGTGTCTCGGGGGGAGGGGAGAGTGTCCCGGGGGGAGGGGAGAGTGTCCCGGGGGGAGGGGAGAGTGTCCCGGGGGGAGGGGATTGTGTCTCGGGGGGAGGGGAGAGTGTCTCGGGGGGAGGGGAGAGTGTCCCGAGGGGAGGGGAAAGTGTCCCGGGGGGAGGGGAGAGTGTCCCGGGGGGAGGGGAGTGTGTCTCGGGGGGAGGGGAGAGTGTCTCGGGGGGAGGGGAGAGTGTCCCGGGGGGAGGGGAGAGTGTCCCGAGGGGAGGGGAGAGTGTCCCGGGGGGAGGGGAGAGTGTCCCGGGGGGAGGGGAGTGTGTCTCGGGGGGAGGGGTGAGTGTCCCGGTGGGAGGGGAGAGTGTCCCGGGGGGAGGGGAGAGTGTCCCGGGGGGAGGGGAGAGTGTCCCGGGGGGAGGGGAGTGTGTCTCGGGGGGAGGGGAGAGTGTCTCAGGGGGAGGGGAGAGTGTCCCGTGGGGAGGGGAGAGTGTCCCGAGGGGAGGGGAGAGTGTCCCGGGGGGAGGGGAGAGTGTCCCGGGGGGAGGGGAGTGTGTCTCGGGGGGAGGGGAGAGTGTCTCGGGGGGAGGGGAGAGTGTCCCGGGGGGAGGGGAGTGTGTCTCGGGGGGAGGGGAGAGTGTCCCGGGGGGAGGGGAGTGTGTCTCGGGGGGAGGGGAGAGTGTCTCGGGGGGAGGGAAGAGTGTCCCGGGGGGAGGGGAGAGTGTCTCGGGGGGAGTGGAGAGTGTCCCGTGGGGAGGGGAGAGTGTCTCGGGGGGAGGGGAGAGTGTCCCATGGGGAGGGGAGTGTGTCCCGGGGGGAGGGGAGAGTGTCTCGGGGGGAGGGGAGAGTGTCCCGGGGGGAGGGGAGTGTGTCCCGGGGGGAGGGGAGAGTGTCCCGGGGGGAGGGGAGTGTGTCTCGGGGGGAGGGGAGAGTGTCTCGGGGGGAGGGGAGAGTGTCCCGAGGGGAGGGGAGAGTGTCCCGGGGGGAGGGGAGAGGGTCCCGGGGGGAGGGGAGTGTGTCTCGGGGGGAGGGGAGAGTGTCTCGGGGGGAGGGGAGAGTGTCCCGGGGGGAGGGGAGAGTGTCCCGAGGGGAGGGGAGAGTGTCCCGGGGGGAGGGGAGAGTGTCCCGGGGGGAGGGGAGAGTGTCGCGGGGCGAGGGGAGAGTGTCCCGGGGGGAGGGGAGAGTGTCTCGGGGGGAGGGGAGAGTGTCCCGGGGGGAGGGGAGAGTGTCCCGGGGGGAGAGGAGAGTGTCTCGGGGGGAGGGGAGAGTGTCCCGGGGGGACGGGAGAGTGTCTCGGGGGGAGGGGAGAGTGTCTCGGGGGGAGGGGAGAGTGTCTCGGGGGGAGGGGAGAGTGTCTCGGGGGGAGGGGAGAGTGTCTCGGGGGGAGGGGAGAGTGTCTCGGGGGGAGGGCAGAGTGTCCCGGGGGGAGGGGAGAGTGTATCGGGGGGAGGGGAGAGTGTCTCGGGGGGAGGGGAGAGTGTCTCGGGGGGAGGGGAGAGTGTCCCGGGGGGAGGGGAGAGTGTCCCGGGGGGAGGGGAGTGTGTCTCGGGGGGAGGGGAGAGTGTCTCGTGGGGAGGGGAGAGTGTCCCGGGGGGAGGGGAGAGTGTCCCGGGGGGAGGGGAGAGTGTCCCGGGGGGAGGGGAGTGTGTCTCGGGGGGAGGGGAGAGTGTCTCGGGGGGAGGGGAGAGTGTCCCGAGGGGAGGGGAGAGTGTCCCGGGGGGAGGGGAGAGTGTCCCGGGGGGAGGGGAGTGTGTCTCGGGGGGAGGGGAGAGTGTCTCGGGGGGAGGGGAGAGTGTCCCGGGGGGAGGGGAGAGTGTCCCGGGGGGCGGGGAGGGGAGAGTGTCTCGGGGGGAGGGGAGAGTGTCCCGGGGGGAGGGGAGAGTGTCCCGGGGGGAGGGGAGTGTGTCCCGGGGAGAGGGGAGACTGTCCCGGGGGGAGGGGAGAGTTTCCCGGGGGGAGGGGAGAGTGTCCCGGGGAGAGGGGAGAGTGTCCCGGGGGGAGCGGAGAGTGTCCCGGGGGGAGGGGAGAGTGTCCCGGGGGGAGGGGAGAGTGTCCCGGGGGGAGGGGAGTGTGTCCCGGGGGGAGGGGAGAGTGTCCCGGGGGGAGGGGAGTGTGTCCCGGGGGGAGGGGAGAGTGTCTCGGGGGGAGGGGAGGGGAGAGTGTCCCGGGGGGAGGGGAGTGTGTCCCGGGGGGAGGGGAGAGTGTCTCTGGGGGAGGGGAGAGTGTCCCGGGGGGAGGGGAGAGTGTCTCGGGGGGAGGGGAGAGTGTCCCGGGGGGAGGGGAGAGTGTCCCGGGAGGAGGGGAGAGTGTCCCGGGGGGAGGAGAGAGTGTCCCGGGGGGAGGGGAGAGTGTCCCGGGGGGAGGGGAGAGTGTCTCGGGGGGAGGGGAGAGTGTCTCGTGGGGAGGGGAGAGTGTCTCGGGGGGAGGGGAGAGTGTCTCGGGGGGAGGGGAGAGTGTCTCGGGGGGGGGGGGATTGTGTCTCGGGGGGAGGGGAGAGTGTCCCGGGGGGAGGGGAGAGTGTCTCGGGGGGAGGGGAGAGTGTCTCGGGGGGAGGGGAGAGTGTCCCGGGGGGAGGGGAGAGTGTCTCGGGGGGAGGGGAGAGTGCCCCGGGGGGAGGGGAGAGTGTCCCGGGGGGAGGGGAGTGTGTCTCGGGGGGAGGGGAGAGTGTCCCGGGGGGAGGGGAGTGTGTCTCGGGGGGAGGGGAGAGTGTCTCGGGGGGAGGGAAGAGTGTCCCGGGGGGAGGGGAGAGTGTCTCGGGGGGAGTGGAGAGTGTCCCGTGGGGAGGGGAGAGTGTCTCGGGGGGAGGGGAGAGTGTCCCATGGGGAGGGGAGTGTGTCCCGGGGGGAGGGGAGAGTGTCTCGGGGGGAGGGGAGAGTGTCCCGGGGGGAGGGGAGTGTGTCTCGGGGGGAGGGGAGAGTGTCTCGTGGGGAGGGGAGAGTGTCCCGGGGGGTGGGGAGAGTGTCCCGGGGGGAGGGGAGAGTGTCCCGGGGGGAGGGGAGTGTGTCTCGGGGGGAGGGGAGAGTGTCTCGGGGGGAGGGGAGAGTGTCCCGAGGGGAGGGGAGAGTGTCCCGGGGGGAGGGGAGAGGGTCCCGGGGGGAGGGGAGTGTGTCTCGGGGGGAGGGGAGAGTGTCTCGGGGGGAGGGGAGAGTGTCCCGGGGGGAGGGGAGAGTGTCCCGAGGGGAGGGGAGAGTGTCCCGGGGGGAGGGGAGAGTGTCCCGGGGGGAGGGGAGAGTGTCGCGGGGCGAGGGGAGAGTGTCCCGGGGGGAGGGGAGAGTGTCTCGGGGGGAGGGGAGAGTGTCCCGGGGGGAGGGGAGAGTGTCCCGGGGGGAGAGGAGAGTGTCTCGGGGGGAGGGGAGAGTGTCCCGGGGGGACGGGAGAGTGTCTCGGGGGGAGGGGAGAGTGTCTCGGGGGGAGGGGAGAGTGTCTCGGGGGGAGGGGAGAGTGTCTCGGGGGGAGGGGAGAGTGTCTCGGGGGGAGGGGAGAGTGTCTCGGGGGGAGGGCAGAGTGTCCCGGGGGGAGGGGAGAGTGTATCGGGGGGAGGGGAGAGTGTCTCGGGGGGAGGGGAGAGTGTCTCGGGGGGAGGGGAGAGTGTCCCGGGGGGAGGGGAGAGTGTCCCGGGGGGAGGGGAGTGTGTCTCGGGGGGAGGGGAGAGTGTCTCGTGGGGAGGGGAGAGTGTCCCGGGGGGAGGGGAGAGTGTCCCGGGGGGAGGGGAGAGTGTCCCGGGGGGAGGGGAGTGTGTCTCGGGGGGAGGGGAGAGTGTCTCGGGGGGAGGGGAGAGTGTCCCGAGGGGAGGGGAGAGTGTCCCGGGGGGAGGGGAGAGTGTCCCGGGGGGAGGGGAGTGTGTCTCGGGGGGAGGGGAGAGTGTCTCGGGGGGAGGGGAGAGTGTCCCGGGGGGAGGGGAGAGTGTCCCGGGGGGCGGGGAGGGGAGAGTGTCTCGGGGGGAGGGGAGAGTGTCCCGGGGGGAGGGGAGAGTGTCCCGGGGGGAGGGGAGTGTGTCCCGGGGAGAGGGGAGACTGTCCCGGGGGGAGGGGAGAGTTTCCCGGGGGGAGGGGAGAGTGTCCCGGGGAGAGGGGAGAGTGTCCCGGGGGGAGCGGAGAGTGTCCCGGGGGGAGGGGAGAGTGTCCCGGGGGGAGGGGAGAGTGTCCCGGGGGGAGGGGAGTGTGTCCCGGGGGGAGGGGAGAGTGTCCCGAGGGGAGGGGAGTGTGTCCCGGGGGGAGGGGAGAGTGTCTCGGGGGGAGGGGAGGGGAGAGTGTCCCGGGGGGAGGGGAGTGTGTCCCGGGGGGAGGGGAGAGTGTCTCTGGGGGAGGGGAGAGTGTCCCGGGGGGAGGGGAGAGTGTCTCGGGGGGAGGGGAGAGTGTCCCGGGGGGAGGGGAGAGTGTCCCGGGAGGAGGGGAGAGTGTCCCGGGGGGAGGAGAGAGTGTCCCGGGGGGAGGGGAGAGTGTCCCGGGGGGAGGGGAGAGTGTCTCGGGGGGAGGGGAGAGTGTCTCGTGGGGAGGGGAGAGTGTCTCGGGGGGAGGGGAGAGTGTCTCGGGGGGAGGGGAGAGTGTCTCGGGGGGGGGGGATTGTGTCTCGGGGGGAGGGGAGAGTGTCCCGGGGGGAGGGGAGAGTGTCTCGGGGGGAGGGGAGAGTGTCTCGGGGGGAGGGGAGAGTGTCCCGGGGGGAGGGGAGAGTGTCTCGGGGGGAGGGGAGAGTGTCCCGGGGGGAGGGGAGAGTGTCCCGGGGGGAGGGGAGAGTGTCCCGGGGGGAGGGGATTGTGTCTCGGGGGGAGGGGAGAGTGTCTCGGGGGGAGGGGAGAGTGTCCCGAGGGGAGGGGAAAGTGTCCCGGGGGGAGGGGAGAGTGTCCCGGGGGGAGGGGAGTGTGTCTCGGGGGGAGGGGAGAGTGTCTCGGGGGGAGGGGAGAGTGTCCCGGGGGGAGGGGAGAGTGTCCCGAGGGGAGGGGAGAGTGTCCCGGGGGGAGGGGAGAGTGTCCCGGGGGGAGGGGAGTGTGTCTCGGGGGGAGGGGTGAGTGTCCCGGTGGGAGGGGAGAGTGTCCCGGGGGGAGGGGAGAGTGTCCCGGGGGGAGGGGAGAGTGTCCCGGGGGGAGGGGAGAGTGTCCCGGGGGGAGGGGAGTGTGTCTCGGGGGGAGGGGAGAGTGTCCCGGGGGGAGGGGGAGAGTGTCTCAGGGGGAGGGGAGAGTGTCCCGTGGGGAGGGGAGAGTGTCCCGAGGGGAGGGGAGAGTGTCCCGGGGGGAGGGGAGAGTGTCCCGGGGGGAGGGGAGTGTGTCTCGGGGGGAGGGGAGAGTGTCTCGGGGGGAGGGGAGAGTGTCCCGGGGGGAGGGGAGTGTGTCTCGGGGGGAGGGGAGAGTGTCCCGGGGGGAGGGGAGTGTGTCTCGGGGGGAGGGGAGAGTGTCTCGGGGGGAGGGAAGAGTGTCCCGGGGGGAGGGGAGAGTGTCTCGGGGGGAGTGGAGAGTGTCCCGTGGGGAGGGGAGAGTGTCTCGGGGGGAGGGGAGAGTGTCCCATGGGGAGGGGAGTGTGTCCCGGGGGGAGGGGAGAGTGTCTCGGGGGGAGGGGAGAGTGTCCCGGGGGGAGGGGAGTGTGTCTCGGGGGGAGGGGAGAGTGTCTCGTGGGGAGGGGAGAGTGTCCCGGGGGTGGGGAGAGTGTCCCGGGGGGAGGGGAGAG
Source organism: Pristiophorus japonicus (assembly GCF_044704955.1). NCBI lineage: Eukaryota > Metazoa > Chordata > Chondrichthyes > Pristiophoridae > Pristiophorus > Pristiophorus japonicus. The sequence goes on along the minus strand of NW_027254858.1, from coordinate 10,107 downwards.
TGTCCCGGGGGGAGGGGAGTGTGTCTCGGGGGGAGGGGAGAGTGTCTCGGGGGGAGGGGAGAGTGTCCCGAGGGGAGGGGAGAGTGTCCCGGGGGGAGAGGAGAGGGTCCCGGGGGGAGGGGAGTGTGTCTCGGGGGGAGGGGAGAGTGTCTCGGGGGGAGGGGAGAGTGTCCCGGGGGGAGGGGAGAGTGTCCCGAGGGGAGGGGAGAGTGTCCCGGGGGGAGGGGAGAGTGTCCCGGGGGGAGGGGAGAGTGTCGCGGGGCGAGGGGAGAGTGTCCCGGGGGGAGGGGAGAGTGTCTCGGGGGGAGGGGAGAGTGTCCCGGGGGGAGGGGAGAGTGTCCCGGGGGGAGAGGAGAGTGTCTCGGGGGGAGGGGAGAGTGTCCCGGGGGGACGGGAGAGTGTCTCGGGGGGAGGGGAGAGTGTCTCGGGGGGAGGGGAGAGTGTCTCGGGGGGAGGGGAGAGTGTCTCGGGGGGAGGGGAGAGTGTCTCGGGGGGAGGGGAGAGTGTCTCGGGGGGAGGGCAGAGTGTCCCGGGGGGAGGGGAGAGTGTATCGGGGGGAGGGGAGAGTGTCTCGGGGGGAGGGGAGAGTGTCTCGGGGGGAGGGGAGAGTGTCCCGGGGGGAGGGGAGAGTGTCCCGGGGGGAGGGGAGTGTGTCTCGGGGGGAGGGGAGAGTGTCTCGTGTGGAGGGGAGAGTGTCCCGGGGGGAGGGGAGAGTGTCCCGGGGGGAGGGGAGAGTGTCCCGGGGGGAGGGGAGTGTGTCTCGGGGGGAGGGGAGAGTGTCTCGGGGGGAGGGGAGAGTGTCCCGAGGGGAGGGGAGAGTGTCCCGGGGGGAGGGGAGAGTGTCCCGGGGGGAGGGGAGTGTGTCTCGGGGGGAGGGGAGAGTGTCTCGGGGGGAGGGGAGAGTGTCGGGGGGGGAGGGGAGAGTGTCTCGGGGGGAGGGGAGAGTGTCCCGGGGGGAGGGGAGAGTGTCTCGGGGGGAGGGGAGAGTGTCCCGGGGGGAGGGGAGAGTGTCCCGGGGGGAGAGGAGAGTGTCTCGGGGGGAGGGGAGAGTGTCCCGGGGGGACGGGAGAGTGTCTCGGGGGGAGGGTAGAGTGTCTCGGGGGGAGGGGAGAGTGTCTCGGGGGGAGGGGAGAGTGTCTCGGGGGGAGGGCAGAGTGTCCCGGGGGGAGGGGAGAGTGTATCGGGGGGAGGGGAGAGTGTCTCGGGGGGAGGGGAGAGTGTCCCGGGGGGAGGGGAGAGTGTCCCGGGGGGAGGGGAGTGTGTCTCGGGGGGAGGGGAGAGTGTCTCGTGGGGAGGGGAGAGTGTCCCGGGGGGAGGGGAGAGTGTCTCGGGGGGAGGGGAGAGTGTCTCGGGGGGAGGGGAGAGTGTCCCGAGGGGAGGGGAGAGTGTCCCGGGGGGAGGGGAGAGTGTCCCGAGGGGAGGGGAGAGTGTCCCGGGGGGAGGGGAGAGTGTCCCGGGGGGAGGGGAGTGTGTCTCGGGGAGAGGGGAGAGTGTCTCGGGGGGAGGGGAGAGTGTCGGGGGGGGAGGGGAGAGTGTCCCGAGGGGAGGGGAGAGTGTCCCGGGGGGAGGGCAGAGTGTCCCGGGGGGAGGGGAGAGTGTCTCGGGGGGAAGGGAGAGTGTCCCGAGGGGAGGGGAGAGTGTCCCGGGGGGAGGGGAGAGTGTCCCGGGGGGAGGGGAGTGTGTCTCGGGGAGAGGGGAGAGTGTCTCGGGGGGAGGGGAGAGTGTCGGGGGGGAGGGGAGAGTGTCCCGAGGGGAGGGGAGAGTGTCCCGGGGGGAGGGCAGAGTGTCCCGGGGGGAGGGGAGAGTGTCCCGGGGGGAGGTGAGAGTGTCCCGGGGGGAGGGGAGTGTGTCTCGGGGGGAGGGGAGAGTGTCTCGGGGGGAGGGGAGAGTGTCCCGGGGGGAGGGGAGTGTGTCTCGGGGGGAGGGGAGAGTGTCCCGGGGGGAGGGGAGTGTGTCTCGGGGGGAGGGGAGAGTGTCTCGGGGGGAGGGGAGAGTGTCTCGGGGGGAGGGGAGAGTGTCCCGAGGGGAGGGGAGAGTGTCCCGGGGGGAGGTGAGAGTGTCCCGGGGGGAGGGGAGAGTGTCCCAGGGGGAGGGGCGAGTGTCCCGGGGGGAGGGGAGAGTGTCCCGGGGGGAGGCGAGTGTGTCCCGGGGGGAGGGGAGAGTGTCCCGGGGGGAGGGGAGAGTGTCCCGGGGGGAGGGGAGAGTGTCCCGGGGGGAGGGGAATGTGTCCCGGGGGGAGGGGAGAGTGTCCCGGGGGGAGGGGAGAGTGTCCCGGGGGGAGGGGAGAGTGTCCCGGGGGGAGGGGAGAGTGTCCCGGGGGGAGGGGAGTGTGTCCCGGGGGGAGGGGAGAGTGTCCCGGGGGGAGGGGAGTGTGTCCCGGGGGGAGGGGAGAGTGTCTCGGGGGGAGGGGAGGGGAGAGTGTCCCGGGGGGAGGGGAATGTGTCCCGGGGGGAGGGGAGTGTGTCCCGGGGGGAGGGGAGAGTGTCCCGGGGGGAGGGGAGAGTGTCCCGGGGGGAGGGGAGAGTGTCCCGAGGGGAGGGGAGAGTGTCCCGGGGGGAGGGGAGAGTGTCCCGGGGGGAGGGGAGTGTGTCTCGGGGGGAGGGGAGAGTGTCTCGGGGGGAGGGGAGAGTGTCCCGGGGGGAGGGGAGAGTGTCCCGGGGGGAGGGGAGTGTGTCTCGGGGGGAGGGGAGAGTGTCTCGGGGGGAGGGGAGTGTGTCCCGAGGGGAGGGGAGAGTGTCCCGGGGGGAGGGGAGAATGTCCCGGGGGGAGGGGAGTGTGTCTCGGGGGGAGGGGAGAGTGTCTCGGGGGGAGGGGAGAGTGTCCCGTGGGGAGGGGAGAGTGCCCCGAGGGGAGGGGAGAGTGTCCCGGGGGGAGGGGAGAGTGTCCCGGGGGGAGGGGAGTGTGTCTCGGGGGGAGGGGAGAGTGTCCCGGGGGGAGGGGAGTGTGTCTCGGGGGGAGGGGATAGTGTCCCGGGGGGAGGGGAGTGTGTCTCGGGGGGAGGGGAGAGTGTCCCGGGGGGAGGGGAGAGTGTCCCGGGGGGAGGGGAGAGTGTCTCGGGGGGAGTGGAGAGTGTCCCGTGGGGAGGGGAGAGTGTCTCGGGGGGAGGGGAGAGTGTCCCGGGGGGAGGGGAGAGTGTCTCGGGGGAGGGGAGAGTGTCTCGGGGGGAGGGGAGAGTGTCTCGGGGGGAGGGGAGAGTGTCTCGGGGGGAGGGGAGAGTTTCTCGGGGGGAGGGGAGAGTGTCTCGGGGGGAGGGGAGAGTGTCTCGGGGGGAGGGGAGAGTGTCCAGGGGGGAGGGGAGAGTGTCTCGGGGGGAGGGGAGAGTGTCTCGGGGGGAGGGGAGAGTATCTCGGGGGGAGGGGAGAGAGTCCCGGGGGGAGGGGAGAGTGTCTCGGGGGGAGGGGAGAGTGTCCCGGGGGGGGGGGAGAGTGTCCCGGGGGGAGGGGAGAGTGTCTCGGGGGGAGGGGAGAGTGTCCCGGGGGGAGGGGAGAATGTCCCGGGGGGAGGGGAGAGTGTCTCGGGGGGAGGGGAGTGTCCCGGGGGGAGGGGAGATTGTCCCGGGGGGAGGGGAGAGAGTCTCGGGGGGAGGGGAGAGTGTACGGGGGGAGGGGAGAGTGTCCCGGGGGGAGGGGAGAGTGTCTCGGGGGGAGGGGAGAGTGTCCCGGGGGGAGGGGAGAGTGTCCCGGGGGGAGGGGAGAGTGTCCCGGGGGGAGGGGAGTGTGTCTCGGGGGGAGGGGAGAGTGTCTCTGGGGGAGGGGAGAATGTCCCGAGGGGAGGGGAGAGTGTCCCGGGGGGAGGGGAGAGTGTCTCGGGGGGAGGGGAGAGTGTCCCGGGGGGAGGGGAGGGGAGAGTGTCTCGGGGGGAGGGGAGAGTGTCCCGGGGGGAGGGGAGAGTGTCTCGGGGGGAGGGGAGGGGAGAGTGTCCCGGGGGGAGGGGAGTGTGTCCCGGGGGGAGGGGAGAGTATCTCGGGGGGAGGGGCGAGTGTCCCGGGGGGAGGGGAGAGTGTCTCGGGGGGAGGGGAGAGTGTCTCGGGGGGAGGGGAGAGTGTCTCGGGGGGAGGGGAGAGTGTCCCGGGGGGAGAGGAGAGTGTCTCGGGGGGAGGGGAGAGTGTCCCGGGGGGAGGGGAGAGTGTCCCGGGGGGAGGGGAGAGTGTCTCGGGGGGAGGGGAGAGTGTCCCGGGGGGAGGGGAGAGTGTCTCGGGGGGAGGGGAGAGTGTCCCGGGGGGAGGGGAGATTGTCCCGGGGGGAGGGGAGAGTGTCTCGGGGGGAGGGGAGAGTGTCCCGGGGGGAGGGGAGAGTGTCCCGGGGGGAGGAGAGAGTGTCTCGGGGGGAGGGGAGAGTGTCCCGGGGGGAGGGGAGAGTGTCCCGGGGGGAGGGGAGAGTGTCCCGGGGGGTGGGGAGTGTGTCTCGGGGGGAGGGGATAGTGTCCCGGGGGGAGGGGAGTGTGTCTCGGGGGGAGGGGAGAGTGTCCCGGGGGGAGGGGAGAGTGTCCCGGGGGGAGGGGAGAGTGTCTCGGGGGGAGTGGAGAGTGTCCCGTGGGGAGGGGAGAGTGTCTCGGGGGGAGGGGAGAGTGTCCCGGGGGGAGGGGACAGTGTCTCGGGGGAGGGGAGAATGTCCCGGGGGGAGGGGAGAGTGTCTCGGGGGGAGGGGAGTGTCCCGGGGGGAGGGGAGATTGTCCCGGGGGGAGGGGAGAGTGTCTCGGGGGGATGGGAGAGTGTACGGGGGGAGGGGAGAGTGTCCCGGGGGGAGGGGAGAGTGTCTCGGGGGGAGGGGAGAGTGTCCCGGGGGGGGGGGAGAGTGTCCCGGGGGGAGGGGAGAGTGTCCCGGGGGGAGGGGAGTGTGTCTCGGGGGGAGGGGAGAGTGTCTCTGGGGGAGGGGAGAATGTCCCGAGGGGAGGGGAGAGTGTCCCGGGGGGAGGGGAGAGTGTATTGGGGGGAGGGGAGAGTGTCCCGGGGGGAGGGGAGGGGAGAGTGTCTCGGGGGGAGGGGAGAGTGTCCCGGGGGGAGGGGAGAGTGTCCCGGGGGGAGGGGAGGGGAGAGTGTCTCGGGGGGAGGGGAGAGTGTCCCGGGGGGAGGGGTGAGTGTCCCGGGGGGAGGGGAGAGTGTCCCGGGGGGAGGGGAGAGTGTCCTGGGGGGAGGGGAGTGTGTCCCGGGGGGAGGGGAGAGTGTCCCGGGGAGAGGGGAGAGTGTCCCGGGGGGAGGGGAGTGTGTCCCGGGGGGAGGGGAGAGTGTCTCGGGGGGAGGGGAGAGTGTCCCGGGGGGAGGGGAGAGTGTCTCGGGTGGAGGGGAGAGTGTCCCGGGGGGAGGGGAGAGTGTCCCGGGGGGAGGGGAGAGTGTCCCGGGTGGAGGGGAGAGTGTCCCGGGGGGAGGGGAGTGTGTCCCGGGGGGAGGGGAGAGTGTCCCTGGGGGAGGGGAGTGTGTCCCGGGGGGAGGGGAGAGTGTCTCGGGGGGAGGGGAGGGGAGAGTGTCCCAGGGGGAGGGGAGAGTGTCCCGGGGGGGGGGGAGAGTGTCCCGGGGGGAGGCGAGTGTGTCCCGGGGGGAGGGGAGAGTGTCCCGGGGGGAGGGGAGAGTGTCCCGGGGGGAGGGGAGAGTGTCCCGGGGGGAGGGGAGAGTGTCCCGGGGGGAGGGGAGAGTGTCCCGGGGGGAGGGGAGAGTGTCCCGGGGGGAGGGGAGAGTGTCCCGGGGGGAGGGGAGTGTGTCCCGGGGGGAGGGGAGAGTGTCCCGGGGGGAGGGGAGTGTGTCCCGGGGGGAGGGGAGAGTGTCTCGGGGGGAGGGGAGGGGAGAGTGTCCCGGGGGGAGGGGAATGTGTCCCGGGGGGAGGGGAGTGTGTCCCGGGGGGAGGGGAGAGTGTCCCGGGGGGAGGGGAGAGTGTCCCGGGGGGAGGGGAGAGTGTCCCGAGGGGAGGGGAGAGTGTCCCGGGGGGAGGGGAGAGTGTCCCGGGGGAGGGGAGTGTGTCTCGGGGGGAGGGGAGAGTGTCTCGGGGGGAGGCGAGAGTGTCCCGGGGGGAGGGGAGAGTGTCCCGGGGGGAGGGGAGTGTGTCTCGGGGGGAGGGGAGAGTGTCTCGGGGGGAGGGGAGTGTGTCCCGAGGGGAGGGGAGAGTGTCCCGGGGGGAGGGGAGAGTGTCCCGGGGGGAGGGGAGTGTGTCTCGGGGGGAGGGGAGAGTGTCTCGGGGGGAGGGGAGAGTGTCCCGTGGGGAGGGGAGAGTGCCCCGAGGGGAGGGGAGAGTGTCCCGGGGGGAGGGGAGAGTGTCCCGGGGGGGAGGGGAGTGTGTCTCGGGGGGAGGGGAGAGTGTCTCGGGGGGAGGGGAGAGTGTCTCGGGGGGAGGGGAGTGTGTCTCGGGGGGAGGGGATAGTGTCCCGGGGGGAGGGGAGTGTGTCTCGGGGGGAGGGGAGAGTGTCCCGGGGGGAGGGGAGAGTGTCCCGGGGGGAGGGGAGAGTGTCTCGGGGGGAGTGGAGAGTGTCGCGTGGGGAGGGGAGAGTGTCTCGGGGGGAGGGGTGAGTGTCCCGGGGGGAGGGGAGAGTGTCTCGGGGGAGGGGAGAGTGTCTCGGGGGGAGGGGAGAGTGTCTCGGGGGGAGGGGAGACTGTCTCGGGGGGAGGGGAGAGTTTCTCGGGGGGAGGGGAGAGTGTCTCGGGGGGAGGGGGAGAGTGTCTCGGGGGGAGGGGAGAGTGTCCCGGGGGGAGGGGAGAGTGTCTCGGGGGGAGGGGAGAGTGTCTCGGGGGGAGGGGAGAGTGTCTCGGGGGGAGGGGAGAGAGTCCCGGGGGGAGGGGAGAGTGTCTCGGGGGGAGGGGAGAGTGTCCCGGGGGGAGGGGAGAGTGTCCCGGGGGGAGGGGAGAGTGTCTCGGGGGGAGGGGAGAGTGTCCCGGGGGGAGGGGAGAATGTCCCGGGGGGAGGGGAGAGTGTCTCGGGGGGAGGGGAGTGTCCCGGGGGGAGGGGAGATTGTCCCGGGGGGAGGGGAGAGTGTCTCGGGGGGAGGGGAGAGTGTACGGGGGGAGGGGAGAGTGTCCCGGGGGGAGGGGAGAGTGTCTCGGGGGGAGGGGAGAGTGTCCCGGGGGGAGGGGAGAGTGTCCCGGGGGGAGGGGAATGTGTCTCGGGGGGAGGGGAGAGTGTCTCTGGGGGAGGGGAGAATGTCCCGAGGGGAGGGGAGAGTGTCCCGGGGGGAGGGGAGAGTGTCTCGGGGGGAGGGGAGAGTGTCCCGGGGGGAGGGGAGGGGAGAGTGTCTCGGGGGGAGGGGAGAGTGTCCCGGGGGGAGGGGAGAGTGTCCCGGGGGGAGGGGAGGGGAGAGTGTCTCGGGGGGAGGGGAGAGTGTCCCGGGGGGAGGGTTGAGTGTCCCGGGGGGAGGGGAGAGTGTCCCGGGGGGAGGGGAGAGTGTCCTGGGGGGAGGGGAGAGTGTCCCGGGGGGAGGGGAGAGTGTCCCGGGGAGAGGAGAGAGTGTCCCGGGGGGAGGGGAGAGTGTCCCGGGGGGAGGGGAGAGTGTCCCGGGGGGAGGGGAGAGTGTCCCGGGGGGAGGGGAGAGTGTCCCGGGGGGAGGGGAGTGTGTCCCGGGGGGAGGGGAGAGTGTCTCGGGGGGAGGGGAGGGGAGAGTGTCCCGGGGGGAGGGGAGTGTGTCCTGGGGGGAGGGGAGAGTGTCTCGGGGGGAGGGGAGAGTGTCCCGGGGGGAGGGGAGAGTGTCTCGGGGGGAGGGGAGAGTGTCCCGGGGGGAGGGGAGAGTGTCCCGGGGAGAGGGAAGAGTGTCCCGGGGGGAGGAGAGAGTGTCCCGGGGGGAGGGGAGAGTGTCCCGGGGGGAGGGGAGAGTGTCCCGGGGGGAGGGGAGTGTGTCCCGGGGGGAGGGGAGAGTGTCCCTGGGGGAGGGGAGTGTGTCCCGGGGGGAGGGGAGAGTGTCTCGGGGGGAGGGGAGGCGAGAGTGTCCCAGGGGGAGGGGAGAGTGTCCCGGGGGGAGGGGAGAGTGTCCCGGGGGGAGGCGAGTGTGTCCCGAGGGGAGGGGAGAGTGTCCCGGGGGGAGGGGAGAGTGTCTCGGGGGGAGGGGAGAGTGTCCCGGGGGGAGGGGAGAGTGTCCCGGGGAGAGGGGAGAGTGTCCCGGGGGGAGGGGAGAGTGTCCCGGGGGGAGAGGAGAGTGTCCCGGGGGGAGGGGAGAGTGTCCCGGGGGGAGGGGAGAGTGTCCCGGGGGGAGTGGAGTGTGTCCCGGGGGGAGGGGAGAGTGTCCCGGGGGGAGGGGAGTGTGTCCCGGGGGGAGGGGAGAGTGTCTCGGGGGGAGGGGAGGGGAGAGTGTCCCGGGGGGAGGGGAGTGTGTCCCGGGGGGAGGGGAGAGTGTCTCGGGGGGCGGGGAGAGTGTCCCGGGGGGAGGGGAGAGTGTCTCGGGGGGAGGGGAGAGTGTCCCGGGGGGAGGGGAGAGTGTCCCGGGAGGAGGGGAGAGTGTCCCGGGGGGAGGAGAGAGTGTCCCGGGGGGAGGGGAGAGTGTCCCGGGGGGAGGGGAGAGTGTCTCGGGGGGAGGGGAGAGTGTCTCGGGGGGAGGGGAGAGTGTCCCGGGGGGAGGGGAGAGTGTCTCGGGGGGAGGGGAGAGTGTCTCGGGGGGAGGGGACAGTGTCCCGGGGGGAGAGGAGAGTGTCTCGGGGGGAGGGGAGAGTGTCTCGGGGGGAGGGGAGAGTGTCCCGAGGGGAGGGGAGAGTGTCCCGGGGGGAGGGAAGAGTGTCCCGGGGGGAGGGGAGTGTGTCTCGGGGGGAGGGGAAAGTGTCTCGGGGGGAGGGGAGAGTGTCCCGGGGGGAGGGGAGAGTGTCCCGAGGGGAGGGGAGAGTGTCCCGGGGGGAGGGGAGAGTGTCCCGGGGGGAGGGGAGAGTGTCTCGGGGGGAGGGGAGAGTGTCCCGGGGGGAGGGGAGAGTGTCCCGGGGGGAGGGGAGAGTGTCCCGGTGGGAGGGGAGTGTGTCTCGGGGGGAGGGGAGAGTGTCTCGGGGGGAGGGGAGAGTGTCCCGAGGAGAGGGGAGAGTGTCCCGGGGGGAGGGGAGAGTGTCCCGGGGGGAGGGGAGTGTGTCTCGGGGGGAGGGGAGAGTGTCTCGGGGGGAGGGGAGAGTGTCCCGTGGGGAGGGGAGAGTGTCCCGAGGGGAGGGGAGAGTGTCCCGGGGGGAGGGGAGAGTGTCCCGGGGGGAGGGGAGTGTGTCTCGGGGGGAGGGGAGAGTGTCTCGGGGGGAGGGGAGAGTGTCCCGGGGGGAGGGGAGAGTGTCCCGGGGGGAGGGGAGAGTGTCCCGGTGGGAGGGGAGTGTGTCTCGGGGGGAGGGGAGAGTGTCTCGGGGGGAGGGGAGAGTGTCCCGAGGAGAGGGGAGAGTGTCCCGGGGGGAGGGGAGAGTGTCCCGGGGGGAGGGGAGTGTGTCTCGGGGGGAGGGGAGAGTGTCTCGGGGGGAGGGGAGAGTGTCCCGTGGGGAGGGGAGAGTGTCCCGAGGGGAGGGGAGAGTGTCCCGGGGGGAGGGGAGAGTGTCCCGGGGGGAGGGGAGTGTGTCTCGGGGGGAGGGGATAGTGTCACGGGGGGAGGGGAGTGTTTCTCGGGGGGAGGGGAGAGTGTCCCGGGGGGAGGGGAGAGTGTCCCGGGGGGAGGGGAGAGTGTCTCAGGGGGAGTGGAGAGTGTCCCGTGGGGAGGGGAGAGTGTCTCGGGGGGAGGGGAGAGTGTCCCGGGGGGAGGGGAGAGTGTCTCGAGGGAGGGGAGAGTGTCTCGGGGGGAGGGGAGAGTGTCTCGGGGGGAGGGGAGAGTGTCTCGGGGGGAGGGGAGAGTTTCTCGGGGGGAGGGGAGAGTGTCTCGGGGGGAGGGGAGAGTGTCTCGGGGGGAGGGGAGAGTGTCCCGGGGGGAGGGGAGAGTGTCTCGGGGGGAGGGGAGAGTGTCTCGGGGGGAGGGGAGAGTGTCTCGGGGGGAGGGGAGAGAGTACCGGGGGGAGGGGAGAGTGTCTCGGGGGGAGGGGAGATTGTCCCGGGGGGAGGGGAGAGTGTCCCGGGGGGAGGGGAGAGTGTCTCGGGGGGAGGGGAGAGTGTCCCGGGGGGAGGGGAGAATGTCCCGGGGGGAGGGGAGAGTGTCTCGGGGAGAGGGGAGAGTGTCCCGGGGGGAGGGGAGATTGTCCCGGGGGGAGGGGAGAGT
>NW_027254856.1:152500-155510 GCF_044704955.1 Pristiophorus japonicus | reverse complement strand
CTCACTCTCACACACTCTCACTCTCAACAAGCACTCTCACTCTCACGACACCTCTCACGTCTCACACACTCTCACTCTCACACACTCTCACTCTCACACACTCTCACTCTCACACACTCTCACTCTCACACACTCTCACTCTCACACACTCTCACTCTCACACACTCTCAACACACTCTCACTCACTCTCTCTCACACACTCTCACTCTCACACACTCTCACTCTCACACACTCTCACTCTCACTCTCACACACTCTCACTCTCACACACTCTCACTCTCACACTCACACTCTCACTCTCACACACTCTCACTCTCACACACTCTCACTCTCACACACTCTCACTCTCACTCTCACCACTCTCACTCTCACACTCTCACTCTCACACTCTCACTCTCACTCTCACACACTCTCACTCTCTCTCACACACTCTCACTCTCACTCTCACACACTCTCACTCTCACACACTCTCACTCTCACTCTCACACACTCACTCTCACTCTCACACACTCTCACTCTCACTCTCACACACTCTCACTCTCACTCTCACACACTCTCACTCTCACTCTCACACACTCTCACTCTCACTCTCACACACTCTCACTCTCACTCTCACACACTCTCACTCTCACTCTCACACACTCTCACTCTCACTCTCACACACTCTCACTCTCACTCTCACACACTCTCACTCTCACCTCACACACTCTCACTCTCACTCTCACACACTCTCACTCTCACCTCAACACTCACTCTCACACTCTCCTCACTCTCACACACTCTCACTCTCACTCTCACTCTCACACACTCTCACTCACTCTCACTCTCACACACTCTCACTCTCACTCTCACTCTCACACACTCTCACTCCACTCTCACTCTCCACACTCTCACTCTCACTCTCACTCTCACACACTCTCACCTCACTCTCACTCTCACACACTCTCACTCTCACTCTCACTCTCACACACTCTCACTCTCACTCTCACTCTCACACACTCTCACTCACTCTCACACACTCTCACCACACTCTCACCACTCACACTCACTCTCACACACTCTCACACACTCTCACACACTCTCACTCACTCTCACACACTCTCACACACTCTCACACACTCTCACACACTCTCACACACTCTCACACACTCTCACACACTCTCACACACTCTCACACTCTCACACACTCTCACACTCTCCACACTCTCACTCTCACACACTCTCACTCTCACACACTCTCACTCTCACACACTCTCACTCTCACACACTCTCCACTCTCACACACTCTCACACTCACACACTCTCACTCTCACACACTCTCACTCTCACACACTCTCACTCTCACACACTCTCACTCTCACACACTCTCACTCTCACACACTCTCACTCTCACACACTCTCACTCTCACACACTCTCACTCTCACACACTCTCACTCTCACACACTCTCACTCTCACACACTCTCACTCTCACACACTCTCACTCTCACACACTCTCACTCTCACACACTCTCACTCTCACACTCTCACTCTCACACACTCTCACTCTCACACACTCTCACTCTCACACACTCTCACTCTCACACACTCTCACTCTCACACACTCTCACTCTCACACACTCTCACTCTCACACACTCTCACTCTCACACACTCTCACTCTCACACACTCTCACTCTCACACACTCTCACTCTCACACACTCTCACTCTCACACACTCTCACTCTCACACACTCTCACTCTCACACACTCTCACTCTCACACACTCTCACTCTCACACACTCTCACTCTCACACACTCTCACTCTCACACACTCTCACTCTCACACACTCTCACTCTCACACACTCTCACTCTCACACACTCTCACTCTCACACACTCTCACTCTCACACACTCTCACTCTCACACACTCTCACTCTCACACACTCTCACTCTCACACACTCTCACTCTCACACACTCTCACTCTCACACACTCTCACTCTCACTCTCACACACTCTCACTCTCACACACTCTCACTCTCACACACTCTCACTCTCACACACTCTCACTCTCACACACTCTCACTCTCACACACTCTCACTCTCACACACTCTCACTCTCACACACTCTCACTCTCACACACTCTCACTCTCACACACTCTCACTCTCACACACTCTCACTCTCACACACTCTCACTCTCACACACTCTCACTCTCACACACTCTCACTCTCACACACTCTCACTCTCACACACTCTCACTCTCACACACTCTCACTCTCACACACTCTCACTCTCACACACTCTCACTCTCACACACTCTCACTCTCACACACTCTCACTCTCACACACTCTCACTCTCACACACTCTCACTCTCACACACTCTCACTCTCACACACTCTCACTCTCACACACTCTCACTCTCACACACTCTCACTCTCACTCTCACACACTCTCACTCTCACACACTCTCACTCTCACACACTCTCACTCTCACTCTCACACACTCTCACTCTCACACACTCTCACTCTCACACACTCTCACTCTCACACACTCTCACTCTCACACACTCTCACTCTCACACACTCTCACTCTCACACACTCTCACTCTCACACACTCTCACTCTCACACACTCTCACTCTCACACACTCTCACTCTCACACACTCTCACTCTCACACACTCTCACTCTCACACACTCTCACTCTCACACACTCTCACTCTCACACACTCTCACACACTCTCACTCTCACACACTCTCACACACTCTCACTCTCACACACTCTCACTCTCACTCTCACACACTCTCACTCTCACTCTCACACACTCTCACTCTCACTCTCACTCTCACACACTCTCACTCTCACACACTCTCACTCTCACACACTCTCACCAACACTCTCACTCTCACACACTCTCACTCTCACTCTCACTCTCACACACTCTCACTCTCACTCTCACTCTCACACACTCTCACTCTCACTCTCACTCTCACACACTCTCACTCTCACTCTCACTCTCACACACTCTCAC